>NC_092341.1:38405000-38512500 GCF_046630445.1 Rutidosis leptorrhynchoides | reverse complement strand
ATGATAGCTATAGTACTTGTTGCAAATAAGCATAGAACAACACTCAGTACGTTTCGATATGATCAGGACAGCGTATAACACGTACTTTATATTTTTAGAAAGTTTCTATTTTTAACAGGTTTCCATTTTTGGAAAGTTTCTATTTTTAGAAAGTTTATATTTTTAGAAAGTTTCCTTATTTAGAAAAGTCAACAAAAGTCAACTGAAAGTCAAAGTCAACTGAAAGTCAACTCAAAAGTCAACCTTGGTCAACATTGAAATTTAAAGTGAAAATTATATTAATAATATATGTTATAATGTTATTTAAAGTCATACCTGTATAATCATGTTATATAATAAGTTTAATTAAATTAAATTTAATTATCAAGTTAACATAAGTTTAAATGATATAATTAATATAACATAAGTATTTAATTAACTAATTAAATATTAATCATACCATAAGTATTATTAATTAATAATAAATTTTAAATCATAACATACGTATTATTAATTAATAATGAATTATTAATCATATCATAAGTATTTTAATATAATTATTAAACCATAAGTATTTAATAATTAAATTGTATTATAATTAAATAATAACTAAGTCTTATAATAAATAAATAAATAATTAATCTTTATTATAAGTCGGTATAATAATCTCATAACATAAGTTTAATACTTATCATAAGTATTTTCATTAATAATAAAAGTATTATTAATCATAAGTTTTAATTATAAGAATAATTAAATCATAATATAATTATTAAATGATATAATAAATATATATCATAAGTCTTAATTAAAAATAATTACTTTTATATCATAAGTAATTTGTTTCTAATGAAAATCATCATTTATGACCTAAGTTTCAATTTCATAACCATAAGTTTAATAAAAAGTTCGTCGGGTCATAACTACTTGAGCTTCGGGTGTCGGTTTTCGACGAATTTTATATATATCCTCGTCTAACCAATCAACACGACACATTAGTGCACTCAAGAACACCCTAAGGTCAGTTCATAAGTCATGAAGAACAGCCATGAACCAACCTAAATCATTAATCCGCTTTAAAACTTGTTTTAGCCATTCTGGGTGATCCGTGGCTCGGATTTCGATGACCCGAACATGAATGTTCATCCAATCATCAATCCTAACCTAATGGTACACCCTAAAGACTCCAAATATGGTCACAAGGTCGGATCCCAACTGATCATACAAGCTTTTATATTTTAATTTCATCAAAACCCTAAATCGGGCATAACTTTTGATCCAAAACTCAAAACAACATGAATCCAAAGCCTAAAATTATTGTCTTGATGAGAGAAACTCATCTATACACTTTATTTAACCAAAAACACATGTTAAGTTTACTGATTTTAATAAAAATTCTGCTGTCCAAAATCAATCAAACCGAAAACATACATAAACGAGTATTTCTACGCATAATAACAACAATACAATCATACACAAGTACTATAACAACATCATACATATAAAAATTAGTAAAATAATCAAAATTTAAAAAGCTAGGGTTAGGGTTTTTACCCTTATCAAGAAATAAATGACATAATCGCGTAGAGGATGAAGAGATGAATCCGTTTATGCAAACAATTGAATGATCCAAGCAATATTTTGATTGATGATGATGATATGGTGTGGTGGTGGTGACAGCTCACAAGGAAAAAAAGGTGAAGGAGAAATGTGAAAATGAGAGAAAAGGGTTTTAAGGGATTTGATAAAATGAGATGTTTAAAATCAAAAATGGGAAAACAAAGCCTAACACCCCCTCCCCTTGGGTGTTTGGCCGAATGGGTGTAGGGTGGGTCCCATAGTGGGGCAATTTTGTAAAAAAACTAATAGCTTTTAGCCCGAACGCCCGAACGAAGCCCGAAATGCGAAAACGCCATTACGCGATTAAATCTTCGGAGGAATTACGCACACGTGGAAAATAAAATATATAAATACTATATATAATCATATGATATAAAAATATCATAATAAAAATAATTTGGATTCAAAAATCTCAAAAGTCTAACCGTTGGTTTGAAAACCGAAATGATTCGGCGGTTAGAAATCCACGACACGTAGAAACGTACAAATTTAAATACGAATACAAATATTCATATGACACATAATAAGGAATATATTATTACTAAAATAATAATATAAGTCATAGAAATGACGTGGCACGAATATCAATTAACGGACGTTAAATACAAACGGTAAAAGATAATGGTAAAAGTAGGGTCGTGACAGGTCACCTTAAGTAACCGAAAAAGTTCCTTCCAAAAGGTGCTCACAAAAACTTTAGCTTGATCGATTACTATGGTTTTTGGAAATCCATGAAGCTTGTAAATGTTGTCCAAAAATACACGAGCAACTTGTATAGTCGTAAAGGGGTGTGCAAGTGGTATAAAATGGCTATATTTACTCAAATGATCAACCACAACAAATATAACTATTTTGCCCTCCGAAAGTGGCAAGGATTCAATAAAATCCATTGAAATATCCTTCCAAATACATGTAGGAATTGGTAACTGTAGTGACCCGAACTTTTCCATGTTTATATATATTAATTGAGATTTATATTTACATGATTAAATTTTTCCAACATGTTAAGCAATCAAACTTGTTAAGACTTGATTAATTGAAATATGTTTCATATAGACAATTGACCACCCAAGTTGACCGGTGATTCACGAACGTTAAAACTTGTAAAAACTATATGATGACATATATATGGATATATATATAGTTAACATGATACTATGATAAGTAAACATATCATTAAGTATATTAACAATGAACTACATATGTAAAAACAAGACTACTAACTTAATGATTTTTAAACGAGACATATATGTAACGATTATCGTTGTAAAGACATTTAATGTATATATATCATATTAAGAGATATTCATACATGATAATATCATGATAATATAATAATTTAAAATCTCATTTGATATTATAAACATTGGGTTAACAACATTTAACAAGATCGTTAACTTAAAGGTTTCAAAACAACACTTACATGTAACGACTAACGATGACTTAACGACTCAGTTAAAATGTATATACATGTAGTGTTTTAATATGTATTTATACACTTTTGAAAGACTTCAATACACTTATCAAAATACTTCTACTTAACAAAAATGCTTACAATTACATCCTCGTTCAGTTTCATCAACAATTCTACTCGTATGCACCCGTATTCGTACTCGTACAATACACAGCTTTTAGATGTATGTACTATTGGTATATACACTCCAATGATCAGCTCTTAGCAGCCCATGTGAGTCACCTAACACATGTGGGAACCATAATTTGGCAACTAGCATGAAATATCTCATAAAATTACAAAAATATGAGTAATCATTAATGACTTATTTACATGAAAACAAAATTACATATCCTTTATATCTAATCCATACACCAACGACCAAAAACACCTACAAACACTTTCATTCTTCAATTTTCTTCATCTAATTGATCTCTCTCAAGTTCTATCTTCAAGTTCTAAGTGTTCTTCATATATTCTACAAGTTCTAGTTACATAAAATTAAGAATACTTTCAAGTTTGCTAGCTCACTTCCAATCTTGTAAGGTGATCATCCAACCTCAAGAAATCTTTGTTTCTTACAGTAGGTTATCATTCTAATACAAGGTAATAATAATATTCAAACTTTGGTTCAATTTCTATAACTATAACAATCTTATTTCAAGTGATGATCTTACTTGAACTTGTTTTCGTGTCATGATTCTGCTTCAAGAACTTCTAGCCATCCAAGGATCCGTTGAAGCTAGATCCATTTTTCTCTTTTCCAGTAGGTTTATCCAAGGAACTTAAGGTAGTAATGATGTTCATAACATCATTCGATTCATATATATAAAGCTATCTTATTCGAAGGTTTAAACTCGTAATCACTAGAACATAGTTTAGTTAATTCTAAACTTGTTCGCAAACAAAAGTTAATCCTTCTAACTTGACTTTTAAAATTAACTAAACACATGTTCTATATCTATATGATATGCTAACTTAATGATTTAAAACCTGGAAACACGAAAAACACCGTAAAACCGGATTTACGCCGTCCTAGTAACACCGCGGGCTGTTTTGGGTTAGTTAATTAAAAACTATGATAAACTTTGATTTAAAAGTTGTTATTCTGAGAAAATGATTTTTATTATGAACATGAAACTATATCCAAAAATTATGGTTAAACTCAAAGTGGAAGTATGTTTTCTAAAATGGTCATCTAGACGTCGTTCTTTCGACTGAAATGACTACCTTTACAAAAACGACTTGTAACTTATTATTCCGACTATAAACCTATACTTTTTATGTTTAGATTCATAAAATAGAGTTCAATATGAAACCATAGCAATTTGATTCACTCAAAACGGATTTAAAATGAAGAAATTATGGGTAAAACAAGATTGGATAATTTTTCTCATTTTAGCTACGTGAAAATTGGTAATAAATCTATTCCAACCATAACTTAATCAACTTGTATTGTATATTATGTAATCTTGAGATACCATAGACACGTATACAATGTTTCGACCTATCATGTCGACACATCTATATATATTTCGGAACAACCATAGACACTCTATATGTGAATGTTGGAGTTAGCTATACAGGGTTGAGGTTGATTCCAAAATATATATAGTTTGAGTTGTGATCAATACTGAGATACGTATACACTGGGTCGTGGATTGATTCAAGATAATATTTATCGATTTATTTCTGTACATCTAACTGTGGACAACTAGTTGTAGGTTACTAACGAGGACATCTGACTTAATAAACTTAAAACATCAAAATATATTAAAAGTGTTGTAAATATATTTTGAACATACTTTAATATATATGTATATATTGTTATAGGTTCGTGAATCAACAGTGGCCAAGTCTTACTTCCCGACGAAGTAAAAATCTGTGAAAGTGAGTTATAGTCCCACTTTTAAAATCTAATATTTTTGGGATGAGAATACATGCAGGTTTTATAAATGATTTACAAAATAGACACAAGTACGTGAAACTACATTCTATGGTTGAATTATCGAAATCGAATATGCCCCTTTTTATTAAGTCTGGTAATCTAAGAATTAGGGAACAGACACACTAATTGACGCGAATCCTAAAGATAGATCTATCGGGCCCAACAAGCCCCATCCAAAGTACCGGATGCTTTAGTACTTCGAAATTTATATCATATCCGAAGGGTGTCCCGGAATGATGGGGATATTCTTATATATGCATCTTGTTAATGTCGGTTACCAGGTGTTCACCATATGAATGATTTTTATCTCTATGTATGGGATGTGTATTGAAATATGAAATCTTGTGGTCTATTGTTACGATTTGATATATATAGGTTAAACCTATAACTCACCAACATTTTTGTTGACGTTTTAAGCATGTTTATTCTCAGGTGATTATTAAGAGCTTCCGCTGTCGCATACTTAAATAAGGACGAGATTTGGAGTCCATGCTTGTATGATATTGTGTAAAAACTGCATTCAAGAAACTTATTTTGTTGTAACATATTTGTATTGTAAACCATTATGTAATGGTCGTGTGTAAACAGGATATTTTAGATTATCATTATTTGATAATCTACGTAAAGCTTTTTAAACCTTTATTGATGAAATAAAGGTTATGGATTGTTTTAAAATGAATGCAGTCTTTGAAAAACGTTTCATATAGAGGTCAAAACCTCGCAACGAAATCAATTAATATGGAACGTTTTTAATCAATAAGAACGGGACATTTCAGTTGGTATCCGAGCGTTGGTCTCAGAGAACCAGAATTTTGCATTAGTGTGTCTTATCGAGTTTGTTAGGATGCATTAGTGAGTCTGGACTTCGACCGTGTTTACTTGAAAAATGATTGCTTAACAAATTTTGTTGGAAACTATATATTTTTAACATGTGAATATTATGTGATATATTAATCTCTTAACGCGTTTGATATTATGTGATAGATGTCTACCTCTAGAACAAGTCCCATTGACTCGCCTAATAATAATGAAGAGTCAAATGTAAATTGGAATGATTCGTGGACTGATTCACAAGTTCCCGAAGAGGAACCGGAAGAAGAGTCGGAACCGGAAGAAGAATCGGAACCGGAAGAAGAATCGAAACCGGATGAAGAAATAGAACCGGTGGGGGAAATAATTAAACGGTTAAGTAAAAGAAAATCCTCAACCAACCGACCAAGGTTAATTATGGTCAATGGTGTTTCCGCCAAGGAAGCAAAATATTGGGAGGATTACCAATTCTCCGATGAATCGGATTCCGACGAGAATTCCGATGATGTTATAGAAATTACCCCAACTGAATTTAAAAAGGCAAAAGAAAATAATAAGGGAAAGGGCATAAAAATAGAGAAATCTAATTCCAACCCCGATGAACTTTATATGTATCGTCAAACCCCGAAGTCCTTAAGTTGTAATAATGACCCGGGAACCTCTAAACCACCAGGTTTTTCTAAACCAATGTGGATAACGACGGCTCGTATTAGGGGAACATCATATATCCCTAGAAACTTGGCAAAACGAACCAAAACCGAAGAAGAAGAAACAAGCGAGTCGGAATAAGATAGTTGTATTCGTGTGGTGTAATATATGTAATATAGTGTGCTTATGCTTTATGATATATGTAAAAATTGCTTGTATTAATAAGTATTTTTTTTTTTTATGAATCTAACTCTTGTCTATTTTACAGTATAAAAACACAAAATGGATAGACAACCCAATATTTTAAGAGACCTACCCGGAGACATGATTGATGAAATCTTGTCTAGAGTCGGTCAGAATTCTTCGGCACAACTATTCAAGGCGAGATCAGTTTGTAAGACATTCGAAGAACGTTCCAAGAATGCCTTGGTTTATAAAAGGCTTTCATTCGAAAGATGGGGGATATCACATTGGGAAATCCATAAGTTACGATGTGTTTACTTTGACGCATATATTGCGGGGAACCCAAATGCAATTTTACGCAATGGGTTAAGAAATTATTTTGACTCAATATATCCGAATATTGGACTTTGTGATTTAGAAAAAGCGGCTAACATGCAACATAAAGAAGCATGTTATGCTTACGGATTAGTAATGTTCGCTTCTCACCAAAGTGAGAACAAGAACATCGGGCTACAACTATTAAACAAAACGTTCCCACAAGTGACGGAGTCGGTAATTGGGGTAAGAAATGAGGTTTTTAGATTGTTACGGGACTGTTGGACATTACGTAACCCTCGTCCCTTTGACGACGTTACAACACGCTGTCTTATCAACGGCCATAACAGTTATGTTCCACAAGACCAAGGATGGGAAGTAGTCCTAGTAAAACCAGAATGCATGACTTGTTTCTGGACGTATGAATTACGTGTCTTTATTGCCTTTGCTGAATGACTTGTGTACTAGCTAGAATTATCTTCACAACTATCTTGTATCAAAGTTATTGTGTGCTATATTGCATGCTTTATGTAAAATAAGCGTTATTGTAAGTTTGTAAAATATCGTATAAAAGTTTGAACGCGAAGTATTATTATAATCAGTTTTTCATATAGAATTGTAGTAGTTGAATTGTATATTAGCTACTAAGTATGAACTTAACGGGGTAGGTACTACCCGAATTTAAACTTATAAAACGCTAATATGAAGAAAAAGCTTTTATAAATGAGTTCATATTATGCTACGAAATACTATTAACTACTCTTAATATTCTGTATGATTAACTTGTTCCATTTGACTATTTTGAAGGAAATGGCACCGACTACTCGACACACCGTGAATATGAATGAAGAGGAATTCCGTACTTTTCTAGCTTCAAACATAGCCGCAGTACAGGCTGCGCTACATACCAACAATAACCTTGGATCTAGCAGTACAGGAAATCGTGTAGGATGCACCTACAAAGAATTCACTGCCTGCAAACCTTTGGAATTTGATGGAACCGAAGGACCGATCGGATTGAAACGGTGGACCGAGAAGGTCGAATCGGTGTTTGCCATAAGTAAGTGTACTGAAGAGGACAAAGTGAAGTACGCTACGCATACCTTCACAGGTTCTGCGTTAACATGGTGGAATACCTATCTAGAGCAAGTGGGACAAGACGATGCGTACGCACTACCGTGGTCAGCATTCAAGCACTTGATGAACGAGAAGTACCGTCCCAGAACCGAGGTCAATAAGCTCAAGACAGAACTTAGAGGGTTACGAACCCAAGGATTTGATATTACCACGTATGAAAGACGATTCACAGAATTGTGCCTATTGTGTCCGGGAGCGTTCGAAGATGAGGAAGAGAAGATCGACGCATTTGTGAAAGGATTACCGGAAAGAATCCAAGAAGATATAAGTTCACACGAGCCCGCCTCCATACAACAGGCATGTAGAATGGCTCACAAACTAGTGAACCAGATTGAAGAAAGAATTAAAGAACAGACTGCTGAAGAGGCCAATGTGAAGCAAGTCAAAAGAAAGTGGGAGGAAAACGGTGATAAGAATCACCAATACAACAACAACAGCAATTACAACAATAATCGCAACAATTATCCCAACAATCGCAACATCAATCGCAACTACAACAAACGGCCCAACAACAACAACAACAACAACAACAACAACAACAACAGCAACTACAACAATCATCCCAACAACAATAATAACCGCAACAACAACAACAATCAGAAGCAGCTATGCCAAAGGTGTGAAAAGTATCACTCGGGGTTCTGCACCAAATTTTGCAACAAGTGTAAAAGAAATGGTCATAGCGCGGCGAAGTGTGAGGTCTACGGACCAGGGGTTAATAGAACGAAAGGAACAAATGGTGTCGGAACGAGTAATGGCGGAGCAAGTAGTGTCGGAGCAAGTTATGCTAATGTAGTTTGTTATAAATGTGGAAAACCGGGCCACATTATTAGAAATTGCCCGAACCAGGAGAACACGAATGGACAAGGCCGCGGCAGAGTTTTCAATATTAATGCGGCAGAGGCACAGGAAGACCCGGAGCTTGTTACGGGTACGTTTCTTATTGACAATAAATCTGCTTACGTTTTATTTGATTCGGGTGCGGATAGAAGCTATATGAGTAGAGATTTTTGTGCTAAATTAAGTTGTCCATTGACGCCTTTGGATAGTAAATTTTTACTCGAATTAGCAAATGGTAAATTAATTTCAGCAGATAATATATGTCGGAATCGAGAAATTAAACTGGTTAGCGAAACATTTAAGATTGATTTGATACCAGTAGAGTTAGGGAGTTTTGATGTGATAATCGGTATGGACTGGTTGAAAGAAGTGAAAGCAGAGATCGTTTGTTACAAAAATGCAATTCGCATTATACGAGAAAAAGGAAAACCCTTAATGGTGTATGGAGAAAA
Source organism: Rutidosis leptorrhynchoides (assembly GCF_046630445.1). Taxonomy (NCBI): domain Eukaryota; kingdom Viridiplantae; phylum Streptophyta; class Magnoliopsida; order Asterales; family Asteraceae; genus Rutidosis; species Rutidosis leptorrhynchoides. The sequence continues at coordinate 38,503,115 of NC_092341.1, read as the reverse complement.
GGGCAACACGAAGCTACATCTTATTAATAATTTGAAGGCACAAAAACTAATAAGAAAAGGTTGCTATGCTGTTCTAGCACACGTCGAGAAAGTACAAACTGAAGAAAAGAGCATCAATGATGTTCCCATTGCAAAAGAATTTCCCGATGTATTTCCGAAAGAATTACCGGGATTACCCCCACATCGATCCGTTGAATTTCAAATAGATCTTGTACCAGGAGCTGCACCAATAGCTCGTGCTCCTTACAGACTCGCACCCAGCGAGATGAAAGAACTGCAAAGCCAATTACAAGAACTTTTAGAGCGTGGTTTCATTCGACCAAGCACATCACCGTGGGGAGCTCCTGTTTTGTTTGTCAAGAAGAAAGATGGTACATTCAGGTTGTGTATCGACTACCGAGAGTTGAACAAACTTACCATCAAGAACCGCTACCCACTACCGAGAATCGACGACTTATTTGATCAACTACAAGGCTCGTCTGTTTATTCAAAGATTGACTTACGTTCCGGGTATCATCAAATGCGGGTGAAAGAAGATGATATTCCAAAGACTGCTTTCAGAACACGTTACGGTCATTACGAGTTTATGGTCATGCCGTTTGGTTTAACTAATGCACCAGCTGTGTTCATGGACCTTATGAACCGAGTGTGTGGACCATACCTTGACAAGTTTGTCATTGTTTTCATTGATGACATACTTATTTACTCAAAGAATGACCAAGAACACGGTGAACATTTGAGAAAGGTGTTAGAAGTATTGAGGAAGGAAGAATTGTACGCTAAGTTTTCAAAGTGTGCATTTTGGTTGGAAGAAGTTCAATTCCTCGGTCACATAGTGAACAAAGAAGGTATTAAGGTGAATCCGGCAAAGATAGAAACTGTTGAAAAGTGAGAAACCCCGAAAACTCCGAAACACATACGCCAGTTTTTAGGACTAGCTGGTTACTACAGAAGGTTCATCCAAGACTTTTCCAGAATAGCAAAACCCTTGACTGCATTAACGCATAAAGGGAAGAAATTTGAATGGAATGATGAACAAGAGAAAGCGTTTCAGTTATTGAAGAAAAAGCTAACTACGGCACCTATATTGTCATTGCCTGAAGGGAATGATGATTTTGTGATTTATTGTGACGCATCAAAGCAAGGTCTCGGTTGTGTATTAATGCAACGAACGAAGGTGATTGCTTATGCGTCTAGACAATTGAAGATTCACGAACAAAATTATACGACGCATGATTTAGAATTAGGCGCGGTTGTTTTTGCATTAAAGACTTGGAGGCACTACTTATATGGGGTCAAAAGTATTATATATACCGACTACAAAAGTCTTCAACACATATTTAATCAGAAACAACTGAATATGAGGCAGCGTAGGTGGATTGAATTATTGAATGATTACGACTTTGAGATTCGTTACCACCCGGGGAAGGCAAATGTGGTAGCCGATGCCTTGAGCAGGAAGGACAGAGAACCCATTCGAGTAAAATCTATGAATATAATGATTCATAATAACCTTACTACTCAAATAAAGGAGGCGCAACAAGGAGTTTTAAAAGAGGGAAATTTAAAGGATGAAATACCCAAGGGATCGGAGAAGCATCTTAATATTTGGGAAGACGGAACTCGGTATAGGGCTGAAAGGATTTGGGTACCAAAATTTGGAGATATGAGAGAAATGGTACTTAGAGAAGCTCATAAAACCAGATACTCAATACATCCTGGAACGGGGAAGATGTACAAGGATCTCAAGAAACATTTTTGGTGGCCGGGTATGAAAGCCGATGTTGCTAAATATGTAGGAGAATGTTTGACGTGTTCTAAGGTCAAAGCTGAGCATCAGAAACCATCAGGTCTACTTCAACAACCCGAAATCCCGGAATGGAAATGGGAAAACATTACCGTGGATTTCATCACTAAATTGCCAAGGACTGCAAGTGGTTTTGATACTATTTGGGTAATAGTTGATCGTCTCACCAAATCAGCACACTTCCTGCCAATAAGAGAAGATGACAAGATGGAGAAGTTAGCACGACTGTATTTGAAGGAAGTTGTCTCCAGACATGGAATACCAATCTCTATTATCTCTGATAGGGATGGTAGATTTATTTCAAGATTCTGGCAGACATTACAGCAAGCATTAGGAACTCGTCTAGACATGAGTACTGCCTATCATCCACAAACTGATGGGCAGAGCAAAAGGACGATACAAACGCTTGAAGACATGCTACGAGCATGTGTTATTGATTTCGGAAACAGTTGGGATCGACATCTACCGTTAGCAGAATTTTCCTACAACAACAGCTACCATTCAAGCATTGAGATGGCGCCGTTTGAAGTACTTTATGGTAGAAAGTGCATGTCATAACCCGTCCTTAACCATAAGAACGCGTTAGATAACGTATGATTTCATTGCGAGGTATTGACCTCTATATGAGACATTTTTGAAAGAAAACTGCATATATTATACATTACAAACCATAACCATTATTTTTGTTACAAGCTTAAGACAATAAAAAGAAGATTAACGTTTAGCGATAATCTTCGACTTACAAACTTTACAAATGATGACAACAACACGGTTTCTAGCATATTTTACAATGCAACATCTCGGATATGCAGTTTTATTTTTGACACAAACATGCGTACGCAAGATCCTGGTTAGATCCAACATGATACAGCGGAAGCTTTAGAAATCACCTGAGAATAGACATGTTTTAAAAAGGTCAACATAAAGTTGGTGAGATATAGGTTTAATGCCGGCAGCAATATATATATATAGACCACAAGATTTCGTATATAAACAGTTTAATAAAAGTATTCTAAGTGGTTGAGCACTCGGTAACCATACTTAACATTTTCACGTCGCATATTCCCTTTAATATGAAATCTTACTACACCGTACCAAGTGTAGTCACAAAACGAAGTACTGTGCAACCGTTGAATACTGGTCGTCCAGTCCGGTTGGGGTTGTCAGGCCCGATAGATCTATCAACAGGATTCGCGTTTACAATACCTCTGTAAATATTAGTTACCAAGCTACAGGGAAGTATGCCAGTGGTACAACTCAACGTAGAATATATTTTTCAGTTACTTGTGTCCATAGCGTAAAACATAAAGTACATGTATTCTCATCCCGAAATATTTAGAGTTTAAAAGTGGGACTATATACTCACTTTTGTCTTGATGATATAAATAATTTGACTCGGTCTTCCGGTTGATATCACGAACCTATCCATATATAATATATCAATATGTTTTCATTTTAAACAAACGTTATATATATATACTTGTTATACTTTTAATACTTTGAATATTTCCTTAGTCCGAAGTTAGCAGTCCGAGGTTAGCAATTCAATTTTTAATGGTTCATTTTTAGATGTTTAATATACCCGCAATGAATAAATACAACCCCCAACGAAATAAATAAAACTCCCGTAAAACCCCATCATAAATGTATTGGTCGAGATTAATCTTGACCCATGGTACCGGTGTTGTCAAATGACGTGTTGCGTACAATCATGGGATCTTATGATTAATCTTCTCGTGTTGCTTACGGGTGATCCTGAACCATATGAAATTGAATTATGAGTACATATATATAAAATATCATGTTATCTTAGAAGTATGTGATTTTATGTAAATTTTTCCAATGAATCCCGAAGTCATTTAAGCCTTGGATAACCAATTTTGTTTCGGTCATAGTTTCTTCGTTACAAGTCCGTTTTCGTTGATTCAACTTGCCATCTCCTTGGATCGAGTCCCTCTTTAAGACTATGAACTGTAAATACCTTAGTTTGTATTCAAAATCACACGGCATAGGTCAAACTTTAGTGAAACTTATGAAGTTAATCATTTTCGTTACAACAAAATCATTTAATGACCATTTTTCTAAAAATACCTATACTTTGAAAAACCAAGTTTTACCTTGTTAAATTAGCATATACATAAGTTATATTACAGGTCTTGAAGTATTTTAAAAGTTAAGTTAGAAGGATCTATTTAGTTTGCAAACAAGTTTGAAAACATTCAAACTATGTTCTTGTTGTTAAACTTGTATACCACAAAATATGATAGCTATATATATATGAATCGAATAAGGTTATGAACATATATTCTACCTCAAGTTCCTTGGATGAAGTTGCTGTAAAAGAGAAGTAAGAAGCTAGAATCAAAAGGGTGATAGAAGTGGATGAAAGATTGGAAGTAAGTTGGTGTTCTTGGAGGGTTTTCTTGAAGTGTTTTTGTATGGTTTTCTTATGGTGTTTTAGTATGGTTTTTGAAGCTAGATCTTCAAGGTTATGAGCTGAGGTGGTTAAGGTGTTTTAGGGTTCATAAGTATGTGTGTGTTTTGGCTAGATACTTGGAGTAAAATGAATCAAAAATGGGTTACTCCTAACCCTTTAAAAAACGTGAATGGGGGAGTATGGAGACAAAATTTCAAGTGATAATTTTATGTATCTAGTCCTAATTGCTTCCAAGTTCAATTACCTAGCCCTCATGGCATGAATAATGGCTGGTTAGGTGGTGATTTTGATGTGTATTTACTATTAGTAAATACGTATAGAAGCTTGGTATGATACGAGTACAAATACTCTAGGTATACGTATAGAAATTTTGTGAAAAATGGAATGAGGATTCAAATATAGCTATCTTTTGTGAATACACTTATATGATTTTATGTATTTAAGTTCTTAAAAGTGATTAAATACATTACTTATACGATATATGTATAAACATTATAAGTCTTAAGTATTTATGTCAAATAACGTTACGTATAGTTATCGTTTTGAAAACTTAAGTTAGTAGTTTCAAAATACACATATAACTTGTTGTTATTAATACAAAATGAGATATTAAAACATTTATTAATCATGTTAAATATGTATATATACATTTATATACACAAACGTACAATTATCATATATTGTATAGTTCGTGATATCATCGGTCAAACTAGACGGTCAAACGTTGTGTAAAACTCTTTTCGGAAATATAAATCTCGACAATTTGGATTGCTTATCATGTTGGCAAGGTTTAATTTATGTAAATATTAATCTTATAAGTATAGAATGATCGAAAAAGTGCGGGTCGTTACATTACCTCCCCGTTAAATAAATTTCGTCCCGAAATTTTAAAATTGTACCTATTTTGCGTCATCGAGAAACAAGTGTGGATACTTTTGCTTCATCTGATCCTCTCGTTCCCAAGTAAACTCGGGACCTCTTCTAGCATTCCAACGAACCTTAACAATCGGTATATTGCTCTGTTTGAGCTGTTTAACTTCACGGTCCATGATTTCGATTGGTTCTTCGACGAATTGTAGTTTCTCGTCGACATGGATTTCCTCAAGAGGAATGGTGAGGTCTTCCTTTGCAAGACACTTCTTAAGGTTTGAGACGTGAAAGGTATTATGTACTCCGGCGAGTTGTTGTGGTAACTCGAGTCGATAAGCTACCGGTCCAATGCGTTCGATGATCTTAAACGGGCCTACGTATCTTGGGTTCAGTTTACCCCTTTTGCCGAAACGTATTACACCTTTCCAAGGTGACACCTTTAGCATAACCATGTCCCCGACCTGAAACTTTAATGGTTTCCTTCGGACATCGGCGTAGCTCTTTTGGCGACTGCGGGCTGTTTTTAATCTCTCCTTGATTTGCACTATCTTCTCAGTCGTTTCATGTATGATCTCGGGACCAGTTAATTGTCGATCTCCTACTTCATTCCAACAGATAGGAGATCTACACTTCCTTCCATACAATGCTTCGAATGGCGCAGCTCCAATGCTCGCATGATAACTATTATTATACGAGAATTCTGCTAACGGTAGATATTTATCCCAACCGTTTCCAAAATCGATCACACATGCCCTGAGCATGTCTTCAAGAGTCTGAATTGTTCTTTCACTCTGCCCGTCGGTCTGCGGATGATATGCGGTACTCATATCCAAACGAGTTCCTAATGCCTCCTGTAGTGATTGCCAAAACTTTGAGGTAAATCTACTATCACGATCGGATATAATGGAAATAGGTATCCCATGCCTTGAAACAACTTCCTTTATATACAATCGTAATAGTTTCTCCATTCTATCCGTTTCCTTTATAGGCAAGAAATGTGCAGACTTGGTGAGACGATCAACAATCACCCAAATGGTGTCGTATCCCCAGGCAGTCTTTGGTAACTTCGTGATGAAATCCATGGTAATACCATCCCATTTCCATTCTGGGATTTCTGGTTGTTGAAGTAACCCTGACGGCTTCTGGTGTTCTGCTTTGACCTTAGAACAAGTTAAACACTCCCCAACATATGTTGCAACGTCTATCTTCAAATTAGGCCACCAATAATGCGTCTTAAGATCTTGGTACATCTTTCCAACTCCAGGATGTATCGAATATCTTGTCTTATGTGCCTCGTTCAATATCAACTTCCTTAATCCACCCAACTTCGGTACCCAAATACGATTTGCAAAATATCGAATTCCATCTTCCCGCATAACGAGTTGCTTCTCATACTTCTTCATTATTTCATTTCCTATATTTTCTTTAGTAAGTGCTTCTCGTTGAACTTCTTTGATTTGTGAGTTGAGATTCATGCGAATTTTTATGTTCATCGCTCGTACTCGGATTGGTTCTCGTTCCTTTCTGCTTAGAGCATCGGCCACCACGTTCGCCTTCCCGGGATGATAACGAATTTCACAATCATAGTCGTTTATCAGCTCGACCCACCTACGTTGCCTCATGTTCAGCTGTTTCTGATCAAAAATATGTTGAAGGCTTTTATGATCAGTAAACACAGTGAATTTAACCCCATACAAGTAGTGTCTCCACATCTTCAATGCAAACACGACTGCTCCCAATTCTAGATCATGCGTCGTATAATTCCGCTCGTGAATCTTCAATTGTCGAGATGCAAATGCAATTACTTTCTTTCGTTGCATAAGAACACAACCAAAACCTTGTCGCGAAGCGTCACAATATATTTCAAAATCATCGTTCCCTTCAGGTAACGATAAAATAGGCGCCGTAGTTAACTTCTTCTTCAGTAATTGAAATGCGTTCTCCTGCTCCGAGGTCCATTCGTATTTCTTCCCTTTTTGCGTTAATGTTGTCAGCGGCTTAGCTATTCGGGAAAAATCTTGAATAAACCTTCTATAATAACCGGCTAAACCCAAAAATTGACGTATCTGCGTTGGTGTCTTAGGAGTCTCCCATTTTTCAATAGCTTCAGTTTTTGCTGGATCAACCTGAATTCCTTCGCTATTAACAACGTGACCAAGAAATTGCACTTCTTTCAACCAGAAAGCACACTTAGAAAATTTAGCATAAAGTTGTTCTTTTCTCAACAACTCCAGTATCAACCTTAAATGCTCTTCATGCTCTTGCTCATTCTTGGAATAGATAAGAATATCATCAATGAAAACGATAACAAACTTATCTAAATACGGACTACAAACTCGATTCATGAGGTCCATGAATACAGCTGGCGCATTCGTCAATCCAAACGGCATAACCAAAAATTCGTAATGACCATAACGTGTCCGAAAAGCAGTTTTCGGAATATCCTCTTCTTTGACGCGTAGTTGATGATAGCCCGATCTTAAGTCGATTTTTGAATAAACACATGATCCTTGCAATTGATCAAATAAGTCATCAATTCTCGGTAGTGGATACCGATTCTTGATAGTTAACTTATTTAATTCACGATAGTCTATACACATCCTAAAAGATCCATCTTTCTTCTTAACAAATAAAATTGGAGCTCCCCACGGTGAAGTACTCGGTCGTATGAATCCACGGTCCAGTAATTCTTTTAACTGACTTTGAAGTTCTTTTAACTCGGACGGTGCAAGTCTATATGGAGCACGAGCCACTGGTGCAGCTCCTGGTACTAAATCTATTTGAAATTCTACCGATCTAAATGGAGGTAATCCCGGCAACTCTTCCGGAAAAACTTCAGGAAAATCTCTTGCCACAGGCACGTCGTTGATGCACTTTTCTTTCTTTTCGACTTTATTAACATGTGCTAAAATAGCGTAACATCCCTTTTCTAAACACTTCTTGGCTTTCAAACAGCTAATGAGTTTTAGCTTTGACTTACCCTTCTCTCCATAAATCATCACCGGTATTTTATCCTTACCAGGAATACGAATTGCCTTCTTGGCACAAACAATTTCCGCTCCTATTTTGGACATCCAGTCCATGCCGACTATTACATCAAAACCTCCTAATTCCACGGGTATTAAGTCGATTTTAAACGTTTCTCCGGCTAGATTTATTTCACAATCACGACAAATTTTATCGGCTTTAATTAGCTTACCATTAGCTAACTCAATCAAGTACTTAGCATCTAGAGGTAATGATGAACAATTCAATTTAGTGTAAAAATTTATACACACGTAACTTCTATCGGCGCCAGTATCAAATAAAATAGATGCTGATAAGTTATTAATGGTAAACGTACCCGTAACAAGTTCCGGGTCTTCTCGTGCCTCTCTAGCATTAATAACAAACGCTCTTCCACGTGCAGGTCCGCCATTCTGATTCGGGCACTGGCTCTTATAGTGACCTTGTTTTCCACACCCAAAACAAGTAATGTTAGCCAAAGCAGTTCTATTTGCGTTGGTGGCAGGAGTCTTGTTACCATTTGCATTTGTAACGAGAGCCTTACAATCTTCAGCAAGATGTCCCTGTCTATTGCATTTAGTGCACAACACACTACAGTAACCAAAATGATGTTTGTGACAACGGTTGCATAAAGGACTTTGTCCTTTGTAACCAAAGCCTGAACCGCTACCCGCACCTTTCGTGGTTTCTTGTTTCTTATAAGGTTGTTGTTGGTTACCTCGATCATAACCTCCATTCCACTTTTTCTTGTTCCCCAATACCTTCACCTCAGTATTGAATGCTTTCTTGTCCAAAATGACCTGATCCATTAGCTCGTTTGCCATGGTTATAGCTTCATGAATTGTCTTAGGTTTCGATGCTGTAACGTTTGCCTTGACCTTTTTGGGCAAACCACCTTTGTACATTTCAATCTTCCGTGCTTCGGTTGGAACCAATTCAGGACATAGTAAAACCAATTCCATGAATCGCTGATTGTAGTTGGTGATTTCAGTACCAACCACCTTCAAACTTCGTAACTCATCTTCTAACTTAATAACCTCATTCCTTGGACAATACTCGGTGATTATCATTGCTTTGAATTCTTCCCATGGAGTATCATAAGCTGCATCTCCTCCTACCGCCTTCACATAATTCTTCCACCATGTGAGTGCACTATCTTGTAAAGTGCACGATGCATACTTGGTCATGTCTTTTTCATCACAACCGCTGATTTTGAACACCGTCTCCATCTTTTCTATCCATCGGGTTAAACCGATAGGTCCTTCCGTTCCACTGAATGATGAAGGTTTGCAAGCTTGAAACGTCTTGTAGGAGCATCCTACGCGAGGATTTGGATTAACTGCAGTAGCTCTTGCAGCTTCGACCCATAGCATTCTATCGTTGACTCGCTGGTTGATGAAGTTCTCGACTTCTTGTTCCGTCATTCGGTTCAATCGCGCCATTTCCTAATGAAAGAAAATAATTATTCACATGGATTATTATAGATGTAGTGTGTATTTATAGTACATTTATAGCTTGTTAATAATATGAACCAGGTATTATTATAAAAGCCTTTTCTTCTTATTAGCGTTTTATAATTATATCTTGGGTAGTACCTACCCGTTAATGTTCATACTTAATAGCTTAGTACAGAATCAATTACTACAATCTAAATAATACTTAACCATGGAAAATTATTGCATTTCATACTTCGCTATTTTACATATGCTTATCTTACATCAAACTTTAAGCAAACCACACTAATAATATTATACAAAACATTATATGATTCCATGGCTTAATACGGCAGTGCATCGTTCGGTCTATTTTCTAGGGCGTTTAGTTCCAATGAATGGCCTAACGCTTATCCTAGCTGTCTGCCTACGTTTTGGCTGAGGAGCCGAAGAACTAGATGCGGGGATTGCACTAATAGGAATAGCGGGAATAGGGGTGGTAGTGTTGAGTGGAATTGGTGCTACGTCATTCTTACTAAGTTCGGGATTTGAATTTTCTAATTCATTCGCTTTTCGTTTCTTTCCTTGATCGAATTTTTCTTTCGTAATTTCTAGTATTTCTTCCTCGGGTTCACTTTCCTCTTCGGGTTCACTTTCCTCCTCGGGTTCACTTTCCTCTTCGGGTTCACTTTCCTCCTCGGGTTCACTTTCCGATATTTCTATAGTTGGTTCATCTGGAAATTGTGAGTCTTCCCCAAAAATACCATTTTCGTCATCGGATATGTTAATGACTGAAACACAATCTGAAGATTCTGGTTCGGAATCGCTGAATGTGATAACAAGTTTTGAGCCCGACATCTATCATATAACAACTAACCCATTAGAACTACATAATATTTACATATAAATTTTAACCAACAATGATAAGCAATGGTTTTTAAATCAGACCCGGTCAAAGTCCAGACTTACTAATGTATCCTAACGACTTATCGGTTAGACACACTAATGCAAACCTGGTTCGCTAAGACCAACGCTCTGATACCACATGTCATAACCCGTCCTTAACCATAAGAACGCGTTAGATAACGTATGATTTCATTGCGAGGTATTGACCTCTATATGAGACATTTTTGAAAGAAAACTGCATATATTATACATTACAAACCATAACCATTATTTTTGTTACAAGCTTAAGACAATAAAAAGAAGATTAACGTTTAGCGATAATCTTCGACTTACAAACTTTACAAATGATGACAACAACACGGTTTCTAGCATATTTTACAATGCAACATCTCGGATATGCAGTTTTATTTTTGACACAAACATGCGTACGCAAGATCCTGGTTAGATCCAACATGATACAGCGGAAGCTTTAGAAATCACCTGAGAATAGACATGTTTTAAAAAGGTCAACATAAAGTTGGTGAGATATAGGTTTAATGCCGGCAGCAATATATATATATAGACCACAAGATTTCGTATATAAACAGTTTAATAAAAGTATTCTAAGTGGTTGAGCACTCGGTAACCATACTTAACATTTTCACGTCGCATATTCCCTTTAATATGAAATCTTACTACACCGTACCAAGTGTAGTCACAAAACGAAGTACTGTGCAACCGTTGAATACTGGTCGTCCAGTCCGGTTGGGGTTGTCAGGCCCGATAGATCTATCAACAGGATTCGCGTTTACAATACCGCTGTAAATATTAGTTACCAAGCTACAGGGAAGTATGCCAGTGGTACAACTCAACGTAGAATATATTTTTCAGTTACTTGTGTCCATAGCGTAAAACATAAAGTACATGTATTCTCATCCCGAAATATTTAGAGTTTAAAAGTGGGACTATATACTCACTTTTGTCTTGATGATATAAATAATTTGACTCGGTCTTCCGGTTGATATCACGAACCTATCCATATATAATATATCAATATGTTTTCATTTTAAACAAACGTTATATATATATACTTGTTATACTTTTAATACTTTGAATATTTCCTTAGTCCGAAGTTAGCAGTCCGAGGTTAGCAATTCAATTTTTAATGGTTCATTTTTAGATGTTTAATATACCCGCAATGAATAAATACAACCCCCAACGAAATAAATAAAACTCCCGTAAAACCCCATCATAAATGTATTGGTCGAGATTAATCTTGACCCATGGTACCGGTGTTGTCAAATGACGTGTTGCGTACAATCATGGGATCTTATGATTAATCTTCTCGTGTTGCTTACGGGTGATCCTGAACCATATGAAATTGAATTATGAGTACATATATATAAAATATCATGTTATCTTAGAAGTATGTGATTTTATGTAAATTTTTCCAATGAATCCCGAAGTCATTTAAGCCTTGGATAACCAATTTTGTTTCGGTCATAGTTTCTTCGTTACAAGTCCGTTTTCGTTGATTCAACTTGCCATCTCCTTGGATCGAGTCCCTCTTTAAGACTATGAACTGTAAATACCTTAGTTTGTATTCAAAATCACACGGCATAGGTCAAACTTTAGTGAAACTTATGAAGTTAATCATTTTCGTTACAACAAAATCATTTAATGACCATTTTTCTAAAAATACCTATACTTTGAAAAACCAAGTTTTACCTTGTTAAATTAGCATATACATAAGTTATATTACAGGTCTTGAAGTATTTTAAAAGTTAAGTTAGAAGGATCTATTTAGTTTGCAAACAAGTTTGAAAACATTCAAACTATGTTCTTGTTGTTAAACTTGTATACCACAAAATATGATAGCTATATATATATGAATCGAATAAGGTTATGAACATATATTCTACCTCAAGTTCCTTGGATGAAGTTGCTGTAAAAGAGAAGTAAGAAGCTAGAATCAAAAGGGTGATAGAAGTGGATGAAAGATTGGAAGTAAGTTGGTGTTCTTGGAGGGTTTTCTTGAAGTGTTTTTGTATGGTTTTCTTATGGTGTTTTAGTATGGTTTTTGAAGCTAGATCTTCAAGGTTATGAGCTGAGGTGGTTAAGGTGTTTTAGGGTTCATAAGTATGTGTGTGTTTTGGCTAGATACTTGGAGTAAAATGAATCAAAAATGGGTTACTCCTAACCCTTTAAAAAACGTGAATGGGGGAGTATGGAGACAAAATTTCAAGTGATAATTTTATGTATCTAGTCCTAATTGCTTCCAAGTTCAATTACCTAGCCCTCATGGCATGAATAATGGCTGGTTAGGTGGTGATTTTGATGTGTATTTACTATTAGTAAATACGTATAGAAGCTTGGTATGATACGAGTACAAATACTCTAGGTATACGTATAGAAATTTTGTGAAAAATGGAATGAGGATTCAAATATAGCTATCTTTTGTGAATACACTTATATGATTTTATGTATTTAAGTTCTTAAAAGTGATTAAATACATTACTTATACGATATATGTATAAACATTATAAGTCTTAAGTATTTATGTCAAATAACGTTACGTATAGTTATCGTTTTGAAAACTTAAGTTAGTAGTTTCAAAATACACATATAACTTGTTGTTATTAATACAAAATGAGATATTAAAACATTTATTAATCATGTTAAATATGTATATATACATTTATATACACAAACGTACAATTATCATATATTGTATAGTTCGTGATATCATCGGTCAAACTAGACGGTCAAACGTTGTGTAAAACTCTTTTCGGAAATATAAATCTCGACAATTTGGATTGCTTATCATGTTGGCAAGGTTTAATTTATGTAAATATTAATCTTATAAGTATAGAATGATCGAAAAAGTGCGGGTCGTTACAGTGCAGGTCTCTGATTTGTTGGAGTGAAGTGGGGGATAGACAGATTACGGGTCCGGAGATTATACAAGAAACTACCCAGAATATCATCCAAATTCAACAACGGTTGAAAACCGCCCAAAGTCGACAAAAGAGCTACGCTGACATTAAAAGAAAAGATATAGAATTTGAAATTGGAGAGATGGTCATGCTTAAAGTTGCACCTTGGAAAGGCGTTGTTCGATTTGGTAAACGAGGGAAATTAAATCCAAGGTATATTGGACCATTCAAGATTATTGATCGTGTCGGACCAGTAGCTTACCGACTTGAGTTACCTCAACAACTCGCGACTGTACATAACACTTTCCACGTCTCGAATTTGAAGAAATGTTTTGCTAAAGAGGATCTCACTATTCCGTTAGATGAAATCCAAATCAACGAAAAACTTCAATTCATCGAAGAACCCGTCGAAATAATGGATCGTGAGGTTAAAAGACTTAAGCAGAACAAGATACCAATTGTTAAGGTTTGATGGAATGCTCGTAGAGGACCCGAGTTCACCTGGGAGCGTGAAGATCAGATGAAGAAGAAATACCCGCATCTATTTCTAGAAGATTCGTCAACACCTTCAACTGTTTAAAATTTCGGGACGAAATTTATTTAACGGGTAGGTACTGTAGTGACCCGAACTTTTCCATGTTTATATATATTAATTGAGATTTATATTTACATGATTAAATGTTTCCAACATGTTAAGCAATCAAACTTGTTAAGACTTGATTAATTGAAATATGTTTCATATAGACAATTGACCACCCAAGTTGACCGGTGATTCACGAACGTTAAAACTTGTAAAAACTATATGATGACATATATATGGATATATATATAGTTAACATGATACTATGATAAGTAAACATATCATTAAGTATATTAACAATGAACTACATATGTAAAAACAAGACTACTAACTTAATGATTTTTAAACGAGACATATATGTAACGATTATCGTTGTAAAGACATTTAATGTATATATATCATATTAAGAGATATTCATACATGATAATATCATGATAATATAATAATTTAAAATCTCATTTGATATTATAAACATTGGGTTAACAACATTTAACAAGATCGTTAACCTAAAAGTTTCAAAACAACACTTACATGTAACGACTAACGATGACTTAACGACTCAGTTAAAATGTATATACATGTAGTGTTTTAATATGTATTTATACACTTTTGAAAGACTTCAATACACTTATCAAAATACTTCTACTTAACAAAAATGCTTACAATTACATCCTCGTTCAGTTTCATCAACAATTCTACTCGTATGCACCCGTATTCGTACTCGTACAATACACATCTTTTAGATGTATGTACTATTGGTATATACACTCCAATGATCAGCTCTTAGCAGCCCATGTGAGTCACCTAACATATGTGGGAACCATCATTTGGCAACTAGCATGAAATATCTCATAAAATTACAAAAATATGAGTAATCATTCATGACTTATTTACATGAAAACAAAATTACATATCCTTTATATCTAATCCATACACCAACGACCAAAAACACCTACAAACACTTTCATTCTTCAATTTTCTTCATCTAATTGATCTCTCTCAAGTTCTATCTTCAAGTTCTAAGTGTTCTTCATATATTCTACAAGTTCTAGTTACATAAAATCAAGAATACTTTCAAGTTTGCTAGCTCACTTCCAATCTTGTAAGGTGATCATCCAACCTTAAGAAATCTTTGTTTCTTACAGTAGGTTATCATTCTAATACAAGGTAATAATCATATTCAAACTTTGGTTCAATTTCTATAACTATAACAATCTTATTTCAAGTGATGATCTTACTTGAACTTGTTTTCGTGTCATGATTCTGCTTCAAGAACTTCTAGCCATCCAAGGATCCGTTGAAGCTAGATCCATTTTTCTCTTTTCTAGTAGGTTTATCCAAGGAACTTAAGGTAGTAATGATGTTCATAACATCATTCGATTCATATATATAAAGCTATCTTATTCGAAGGTTTAAACTCGTAATCACTATAACATAGTTTAGTTAATTCTAAACTTGTTCCAAACAAAAGTTAATCCTTCTAACTTGACTTTTAAAATTAACTAAACACATGTTCTATATCTATATGATATGCTAACTTAATGATTTAAAACCTGGAAACACGAAAAACACCGTAAAACCGGATTTACGCCGTCCTAGTAACACCGCGGGCTGTTTTGGGTTAGTTAATTAAAAACTATGATAAACTTTGATTTAAAAGTTGTTATTCTGAGAAAATGATTTTTATTATGAACATGAAACTATATCCAAAAATTATGGTTAAACTCAAAGTGGAAGTATGTTTTCTAAAATGGTCATCTAGACGTCGTTCTTTCGACTGAAATGACTACCTTTACAAAAACGACTTGTAAATTATTATTCCGACTATAAACCTATACTTTTTCTGTTTAGATTCATAAAATAGAGTTCAATATGAAACCATAGCAATTTGATTCACTCAAAACGGATTTAAAATGAAGAAATTATGGGTAAAACAAGATTGGATAATTTTTCTCATTTTTGCTACGTGAAAATTGGTAACAAATCTATTCCAACCATAACTTAATCAACTTGTATTGTATATTATGTAATCTTGAGATACCATAGACACGTATACAATGTTTCGACCTATCATGTCGACACATCTATATATATTTCGGAACAACCATAGACACTCTATATGTGAATGTTGGAGTTAGCTATACAGGGTTGAGGTTGATTCCAAAATATGTATAGTTTGAGTTGTGATCAATACTGAGATACGTATACACTGGGTCGTGGATTGATTCAAGATAATATTTATCGATTTATTTCTGTATATCTAACTGTGGACAACTAGTTATAGGTTACTAACGAGGACAGCTGACTTAATAAACTTAAAACATCAAAATATATTAAAAGTGTTGTAAATATATTTTGAACATACTTTGATATATATGTATATATTGTTATAGGTTCGTGAATCAACCAGTGGCCAAGTCTTACTTCCCGACGAAGTAAAAATCTGTGAAAGTGAGTTATAGTCCCACTTTTAAAATCTAATATTTTTGGGATGAGAATACATGCAGATTTTATAAATGATTTACAAAATAGACACAAGTACATGAAACTACATTCTATGGTTGAATTATCGAAATCGAATATGCCCCTTTTTATTAAGTCTGGTAATCTAAGAATTAGGGAACAGACACCCTAATTGACGCGAATCCTAAAAATAGATCTATTGGGCCTAACAAACCCCATCCAAAGTACCGGATGCTTTAGTACTTCGAAATTTATATCATATCCGAAGGGTGTCCCGGAATGATGGGGATATTCTTATATATAAGCATCTTGTTAATGTCGGTTACCAGGTGTTCACCATATGAATGATTTTTATCTCTATGTATGGGATGTGTATTGAAATATGAAATCTTGTGGTCTATTGTTACGATTTGATATATATAGGTTAAACCTATAACTCACCAACATTTTTGTTGACGTTTTAAGCATGTTTATTCTCAGGTGATTATTAAGAGCTTCCGCTGTCGCATACTTAAATAAGGACAAGATTTGGAGTCCATGCTTGTATGATATTGTGTAAAAACTGCATTCAAGAAACTTATTTTGTTGTAACATATTTGTATTGTAAACCATTATGTAATGGTCGTGTGTAAACAGGATATTTTAGATTATCATTATTTGATAATCTACGTAAAGCTTTTTAAACCTTTATTGATGAAATAAAGGTTATGGTTTGTTTAAAAATGAATGCAGTCTTTGAAAAACGTCTCATATAGAGGTCAAAACCTCGCAACGAAATCAATTAATATGGAACGTTTTTAATCAATTAGAACGGGACATTTCACCAAATACTCCACACTTGTTGTCATGAAAATGCATTTAGAGTGTTTAGCAAAGAGAGTGTGGTTCCTCATAGTCATCAATATTAACCGTAAGTGTTCCATATGTTCCTGCTCATTTGCACTATACACCAAAATATCGTCAAAAAATACCAAAGTAAACTTCCGAAGGAACGGTTTAAACACGTCGTTCATAAGAGCTTGGAAAGTTAATGGTGCGTTAGTAAGGTAAAAAGGCATGACAAGAAACTGGTAATGCCCCTCATGTGTATGAAATGAGGTTTTGGCAATATCCTCTTCGTACATACAGATTTGATGGTACCCAGACCTTAAATCGAGTTTCGAAAACACCCTGGAACCACTTAATTCATCTATGAGTTCTTCAATTAACAGAATATGAAACTTATCCTTTATTGTGTGTGCGTTGAGTTGGCGATAGTCGACACACATGCACCAAGTACCGTCTTTTTTCTTCACCATTACTATTGGAGCTGAAAACGAGCTTTGGCTTAGCCTTATCCCCGCTGTCTAATAACTCGGATACCATAGACTCGATCGCATCCTTTTGCATTGGAGGATGTCTATAAGTACATATGTTTAACGGTTGTGTGCCTTCTTTTAATGGGATTCGATGATCAAATTTCCTTTGTGGAGGTAAGCTTGTTGGAACTTTAAAAATATCTGTGAATTCTTCCAGTAGGTTAGCTAACAATGTTGGCTGTTTTTCCTCAAGTCGATCATTCTGTTCCATAGAACACAAAGTGGCAGGATATACACATAGATACATGGCATTTAAGTGGGCTTGGGTCTGCTACTGACCCATTGATTTGTTGATTTTATTTACCATTTAACCATTGTACCATGGATTTGCGCATACCCCTCAATTCGATACGCTTGCCTTTGTGAGTAAACTACATCGTCAATGCCTCAAAATTCCATTTGATATCACCTAACGTCCATAGCCATTGTATGCCAAGTACCATTTCGCACCCTCCCAATGGTAGCAACACCATGTCACTTTCAAAAGATTCGCCATTTATCTTCCAGCATAACTTTTGACACTCAATGCTACTTTTGATTTGATTCCCTCCCGGTATCACCACATTCATTGGTATAATTGGCTGAAAGGCGCACCCTATCTTTCTAGCGGTATCAAGATCCAAGAAATTGTGTGTGCTACCCAAGTCGATGAGTATGTGTATAAGGTGTGAATTAATTTGTCCGGTGACTCTCATGGTTTGATAAGTGTGGCACATACAGTGTCATAGGGGTCATGTCACTATTTGTTATCACCTCCTCTTCGGCCAACTCAGTATCGATATAATCACTAACCCCATAGTGTTCATCATCCCCCTTCCTGACCACCTCAATGCTATATATTTGCCCGCTACACTTGTGCCCGGGCGTATATCGTTCATCACAATAAAAACATAGATTTTTTAATCTCTTTTCCTCATATTCTTTTTGAGACAATCTTTTCTTGGTCACATTTTGTTCATTAACTTTGGAGTTACCATAAGAAGGTGAAGATGTCAAAGCCAATTGAGTGTTATTTAAAGGCAAGGTCACTGTATTTGTGTTAGCCATGCCATAATGCACATTCTTAGCACCATAACTAGTTGTACTATTTCGAGGAGTCGGTAAAATAGGATTATACCTTTTCTTGTAATGGCTAAAGTGTCTTCTTGCAACTTGGCTAACCCATACGCTTCTTCCACCGACTTCGGCTTGAACATTCTGACCGTTAACCCAATCTCCTTTTGGAGACCCCCAAGAAACAAGCTTATGGCCTGCTTGACACTCAAATCCACCTTGTTCAATAAAGCTTCGAACTCTTCGTAATAATGATCAATAGTACCAGTGTGTCTCAGATTCTTAAGTTCGGCCATAGGATCATCAATACTAGTGCCAAATCGTTTCAGAATTGCCTGCTCATATACTTCCCATTCAACTTGACCATTGAGCTTCATAAATTGTTGATGCCATGTTAGGGCTTTTTTGTACAAATGGATTGACACTATACGAATCTTTTCTTCATCATCCAAATTATCAATCTCAAAGAACTGCTGCATCTGTACAGCCATTCCTTCACGTCGTTACCGTCGAATTCCAGAAATTCAAATTTGCTAAACCTCGTAAGCTGTGACGAGCCAAGTCTCTGACTTGAACCTTCGCTGCCCTTCAATTTCGTGATTTCATCCGTGAACCAGTGATGTTGTATCAACATATGATCTATTCTTCCATTAATCGTTGCTATAGCTTGATTGATCTGCGTCATCGCCGTCTTCATATAATCCAGCATATTGTCGTCGCCGGCCACCGTCGACCTGGTTGATGTCACCATTTCTTCCGATGAACTTGTGTTACTGAATCAATCGCCCAAGAAAGAGCTCTGATACCAATGTTATTGTACGATCTAGATGTTAATCGGAATCGCACAATTAATCAACTCAATCTAACAGCTCAAGCAAGAAACAGAGCTATGGAATTGAATCGGTTATTACAATTGAACTGAGGTATGTTTTAGGAATTACAAGAGAGAGGAAATGTAACTGAAAATCTAACTAACTAATGAAATAATCCCAGTACTTAAGCTGTTACAATTGAACAAACAAATCATTTAGTGGAAGCTTCAGTTATCGCTGTTGGAAGTGATTTAGCCGTGCACGTTCTTGTCTTGTGATCCAACTATCACGTGCTATACACGTGAACTCGTAACAGATTTATTAGAGATATTACTTGCAAGTCCATAATCTTTTTAGCACAATCACTACAAGAGATAAAGAAAGTTTGCCGAAGAAAGTTTGCCGACGACTCATACTTTATTCTTGCCAAGGACATGTCGCCGGCAAGTGAATTTACCAACTTTGACTTTAGTATTTCCGACGACATGTTGTCGAAAAATCTCGTCGGTAAGGGAGCGAAGTCTTCGGCATAATAAGTTCGACCAGGATGGTAAACGTGAGTCCCACATGTCGTCGGCATAATAAGTTTGACCGGGATGGTAAACGTGAGACCCACATGTCGTCGGCAATCAACTAATTTTGTCAGCAAAAGTGAACTTTCCGAAGAAGTTTTGCCGATGCCACCTTCCCGACGACATGTCGTCGGCAAACACTCATGGCAAGGACATGTCGTCGGAAAATGTCGTTAAAGAAATATATTTTCTTCTTGTAGTGAATAAAAGTACATTTAAATTGCGGAGAAGGAATATTATTTTATTATGATTTATGATACTATTAATATTGGAATCTCAAACTTAAGGTATAATAATAATATAACAATGGAAACATTTTTGTTACCTAAGACTAAGAGATGCAGCTAGGGATACATATATATCTTATATATCAAGAAATTAAACTTTGACAACTCGATCTATAAAAAGATCATATTCCAGCTATATAAATTAAAAGGATGATACACCCAAAATATGGAAGCTCGAACCACACGACTACCCACATGAATCATGCATGATGCATGGTTTATGCTGCGACTTCAATGGTTCGATAATTTGGCACAATCGATTGAGCTTGTGGTTCAATTGCTCCATAAGTAGCATCATATCTATTTTTGACCACGTTTGCAACTACTGGTAGCTTCACAATTTCAATGATTTTATCATCTTTAAATTGTGGCATTTTTTCCTCTTCCATTTCACTTATTTTAGCTTCGAAACGAGCTGGTATCTTTTCGTCGGTAACTGAGTTATTGTTCTTGTTCTTGTATACGAAGTAGAGTATCATTTGAAGAACACCAAAGGCAAACCCAACTACATTTGGAATCTGGAAAACGGATAATATATAATATCAAGAAAAAGTAGAAAACTTTTGTTAATATACAAGAAGAATTAATGATTATTTTCGTTGTACCGCAATATTGTAGTCGCTTAGAAGTAGACCATAAAAGAACCACATAACTGCACTTAGGGTGAGTGCCATGGATAGTAAGATTGGCATGTACTCCACACTTTTGGTTTTGATCACTTGTCTCTAGAAAGGAATAAGACTATATATTAACATCAAGACAATATACATATAGATCGCGAAATTATTATATATGGAGTATAATTTAATTAATGGTAGAGGTTTTTCCTGTCCAGGTTACACTCGAAGGGCAAGAACTTTTACTAAGATGTGATATAATCAGGTTATCCTGTAATCATCCGACTCATTAACTACCCGTATATATTTTGCTAGTGAGCTTTAAACATGTGACTACTTGTAAAGATATCAGGACTTCAACCACTAAGTATCCTGAAATGTTTACAAAGGTGTAGGTTTTCCTTCTACACTTACCACCACGCCCAAAGGTGCGATGAAAACACATAGCGAAAATATAAGACAAATCCATCCAACTATAACGCCACGGGTAACTCCTCTTGCAAAGAACTGAGTGACTCCGACAACCGATCCAAACCCAACAACTATAAGCAATACGATTAATTTCAAACTCTCCATCTGCATAACCAAGTTTTACTTTGTAATGGCTATTGCTAGCAATTAGTAAACTAAGGACTATATATACATACCTTGGCCTTCTTTGGTGCATAGAAGAGAAAGAAACAAATGTACAACGTCTCGATGAAGCAACCAATCGAGTTTATGGTGATTAGAAGGATGACATTGCTCTTGAGCAATGCGTAATATATCCAAAGCATTGCACTAAATAAGCCCACTACATATGGTGCGGACTGAAACCCTTCGGTTGATTTCTTTTTATAGACTTTGTAGAATGTTGGTCTGTGTTTAAATAATTATGCTTCAAAATTAGTTCAAAGTGTCGTATCTTTTTAAGTAGTAATTAGCGTAACTGTGTATATAAAAGATGAAAAAAATAGAAAAAATGCAAATCACTAACTTACATTGGTGCAAGAAATACCATAAATGAAACAACATTTCCTAGAAGGCCGAATGCAAGAGTAAGGTGAGCCAAATTCTCTGTCATGTCTTATTTATGAAACTAAGAAAATGGGTTTATGTGCAAGATGTATTGTGTCTTGCTTCTTCTTAGTTTTGTGATGGAACTGGTTGTGAAGTTCATTTCCCTATTTATAGGGGGGAAAAGTGATATAGGTTCCTCCAATATAGAGAGTTATGGGTAAACATATAAGGTTTTTTCTATTATATTCCGAATGTGCCAATGAGGCCTTGCTTCATTGGTATCCATGTTTCATGGATTCGAAAGTGACCCGGGTTCGAGTCTAACAACTAACAACTAACCTTTCAAAAAAAAAAAAAAAAATTATATTCCGAATGTTTAAAAAAAGAGAGTATTTTTACTTAGATGTACGAGACTTAATTAAGTTATTTGGCCCGTCATTGTTTTAAAATTTCTCCATGTCAACTGAGTGCTAGTGATGTTTGAACTTTAAATTACCTCTTGTAAAGATATCATAACTTCTAACTAAAAAAAAAATATCTTGAAATAATTTCAATAAACATAGCCACCACCTCTATATAAATTTCATATTTCTAGCTAGTAAACATAAGAGTTAACTCCAATTATTAAATAACTTTACTAATTTAAAATTTTCGAATAAATAATTTAATGATAAATAATCTAGTAAATACATCTTTTTTAATATCGTTGTATAATTATTTAATATACCCATCATGATTATAAACTTATATATTTATATTTAAACGCATAGTTTTAAATTATTATCTTACCGCATTTCTATATATACTAATAGACAAAACACCGTTTCACTATTCACCAATAGTAAACAGGAGTATTTTCGTCATTTCACCTTTTTTTTTCTCAACGATAAAATAAGCAACTTTCGTAAAAAAAAAAAAAAAAAAACTCTTCAATGTTACCAAAAGATGTCGAATTTTTTTTTTACAAAAAAATAAACTAACTTTTTTTCTTCTTCTCTCTTTTCTTCCTCAACGATAAAAGAGACAACTTTCATAAACTGAACAACCCTTCAATGCTACCAAAAGATGTCGAAAAACAATCTTTTTTACAAAATAGATCAACTAACTTAATAAAAAAAACAACGCTAAAAGAAGCAATTTTCACAAAAGGAACAACCCTTCAATGTTAGATGTCGAAAAAAATTCTTTTTTTTTTCATAATAGATTAAGACTTTTTTTTAACTCTAATTCAAAACAGAGCCCCGACGCGAAGCGAGGGCTCCACAACTAGTTAACCCTATAATACTAAAAAGAGTGGACTTTTTGGTCGTTTTAGAATTCTCACATTTATCAAAGGACATCAAACCCCAAACTTACAAAACCTCCCCTCAAAGATTGTTAAACATGTCAACTTTTTAGGGGTAAAAATCGTAACATTATTATTTATTAAAAAAAAATTAAATAAACTCCACCCAAATTTTTAACGGCCCGTATCCACGAGTTGTATTTTCCCGACATCAATGTTCAACTCGAAATAATTTTACGAACACAACGCAACTAATTATACGCGAAACAAACGTTTTTCAAAAAATGTTAAATATTTCGGACTATCTTTCATACATATATATACACGTATAATAAACAACCCAAATTAACTACATCATATCGATGGTTCCGTCCCCCCTTTTTTATGCGATTTTCTCGTCGTTTAAAAACGCGTATGCCATTAGGTATAATAGGTACTACCCACATGTATCCAACACACCCGTAGCAACACATTTTTAACTCTGTAAACAAATAACCTTACGTTAAATATAAATATGCAATCCGAAAGGCCCCGCTGCATCGCGCGGGCCGATTCGAATCTAGTTAATAACTAATGCGCGATATATAATTAATTAATATTACTCCGTAATAATTATTATAAGAGTATATTGATAAGTTAAATGGGTCTCATGGACTAGTGAATCAAATTTTAACCGCAATGGATAGTGAATACTTGTAATTTGCCCATGCATGACGAGTGACATAGACTGGTACACTAAAGACGGTATAGAGAAGACTCATTCGAGTGGGCGATCTCTAAAGACGGTGGATATAGTGTTAGCAATACACGCACACATATTGATTTGGGTATTTTTCCTTCGTCTAATGTTAAAAGTCCATGGAAAAGTATGTTGCCTAGGAAGGTTAATATTTTTTTGTGGAGAGTGGCGATGAATAGACTTCCTACAAGGTTGAATTTATCGTCACGAGGTTGGAGATTGAAACCATAGGTTCGTGTCATGTGAGTGTTGGGTCGAGACTTTGGATCACGTTTTGTTCTAATGTAGCATTTCTCTAGAGCTTTGGAGAAAGGTCAGAGTATGGACCAATGTTTCGATGCCAATATTTACGAATTGGGGCGAGTGGGGTGCTTGGTTTGACAATTGGCAATTTCACTCATCTTCGAAGGAAGGCATGTACACGGTTATCGCTTGTTTGTTATCGCATATTTGGAAATGGAGAAATGGCGTGATTTTCAATGGCAAAAAATTGAAGAAGGAGTGTATTTTCGATTCTATTCAATTGTATTCATTTAATTGGTTTGTTAGTAGAGGAAAATCAAACATAAGTTAGAACGATTGGCTCATTAAACCGTTCTAATTGTTGGTTTTTTCGCCCACTAGCGTCTTGTTAGAGGGTGTTTGTTTATAAAATTTATGGCGTTAAAAAAAAAGAGAATGGTACACTTTTTTATTCATACCGATCCCCAGAATAATAGTTTACGAGTTAACTCACGCAACACAAAACAGATGCCTAGAGTTGTGTATTTCTTTCACCCATTATATCCCTTAATGTACGTATTACGTATATATTATGATATCTTTTCGTGTTAGATTCAGCTAAACAATTTGGATGTATAAACTCAAGTAATTCATGACACAAACATAGTACCATGCTTTTGAATGCACATATAATCACGAGGTAGGACAATACCATCCTATAATCATTAATTATACAAGGTAGGACTCTATATTTTATAGACATCAAATTGTACGTAATTTTGCCATTAGTGTTATAGATTTGTATCCTACTATCCTACATTGTAATTTTGCCAACATTTTTTTTTTCTCGTGTACGTTGTATCTTCTTTCATCGATTTGATGGAAGTTTTATGATTTTAATATATTCTCTTTTTCGCCGAGAAAAAAAAAAATTGTACGTAATTGTCAAGCACACAGTCTCATATTTTCCATATAAATAAAATATCAAATATCACTAATTAAAGTTATCTTTACATGCCAATATAATCTAATAAACCTCTAAAATGATGATGTCATCATTAAGCTTAATTTTCATAATGATGGTGTCATAATTATATATTAATTTAATTTAAAAAATAATACAAAATCTTTTATAAAAGAAAATATTAATTTCTCCTAAATTGTAAATTTATTTTTCAAAAAAAATTAAAAAGGCATTTATTATTATTATTATTATTATTATTATTATTATTATTATTATTATTATTATTATTATTATTATTATTATTATTATTATTTATTATTTATTATTATTATTATTATCATTATTATTACAAATATAAATATAAATACTGAACTTTGAGCGAACTTTATGTTTGTAAAAAATCAACGACAAGTTTTTTAGTCGTAATCTGTGGTTCCACGGGGCAATAAACTAAATAACTTTAACATTTACATTCACTTAATACGTAAAACATATCATTAAACTGTTTCGTTTAAACAAACTCGTGTTTCCACGGGTCATTTCACTAGTTTTGTTTATAACCGAACTCTTTCTTTCTTTGAACCCATACAAATTCACCGGTTATGTTTACGGTTTTGTCATTTTAAATCAGTTCTTAAACTGAAAACCGAATTGAATTAAAAAATTGAATCAATATGGCAAAATTAAATCAAACCAAGTCGAATACTAAATTTGAATTTGATTCAAATTTTGTTAAAACGGAAAAATAAAGTAGCATTTTCATAAAACTCATCTTTGAACTTGGGCGAATACAGAGATTGTGGACAAAGTAACATACTAATCCGTTTTAAATTTGTATAGGAAAAACATGTTGACACTTGATTGTGGGCGAATACAACAAAAGGAGACCACCATTTGAACGTACAAAAGATGTGTTGTCATCGAAGTGGTCCAAATTGATTGCCGATTGCAACAAGTATAATGCTATAAATCGCCGTTTGAAAAAAAGTGATGATATGATGTACTTTTTCATTGACGGTGTGGCGAACAATTTAGGAAGGAGGTTAGGAAGGTTTTTTCAAATTATAAGGCTTGAAGTTTTTTGTTGAACAAGTCAAATTGGCTACATTCCGTTCCGGTTGTTGTCGGTAGACGAAACGCCCGACGTGAACCAGTGTATGAGAACATAAATAGTGGTGAGCTGGTGATGATCATTGACCCGATGTGTTTTACTTGAACCAAGATGAAGATGAAGAAAATCAAAGAAACCCAAACGAGTAGCTTTTCGGTGATGATCATTTGCGCGCTCCGCCTATAAAACCAAGAAGATTAAGGAACTCAAGATCCTTAACAAGCTAAAGGAAATCAAGGAAAACGTCAAATGGATTCGCAAATCAATTCGAGAGTCTTTGCATTTGTCTTTGAAATAAAACTTTAAAGAAGTTTGTTTCACAAAGAAAAGTTACTACAATCAGATGAATGTGGAATCGCAATTAAGGATTTTGACGATTGATACGGATAACATGATTAAGAAAGATATGAAGACAATTGAGAAGAAAAGGCCAAGATCCGCCGAGAGATGGAGTTGGAAGAATCGGATTTGTCGGAGGAGGACGAGGAGGAAACGAAGTAGTTTATCGTATAAGTTTATCATAGTTTGTTTAATTAATGAATAATTAGAATTTCATTTAGGAAAAGTTTGTTTGATTTTTTAAAGTGTAATGTATTTTTTTTATCAATTCAATGTTTATTTTAATTATATATTATAGTATATTTTGTTATTTAAAATATATAGTTTATATAAATTAACTAAAAGTTAAATTAATAATAAAAATAATATTTTTTTTCTCTTAAAGACACTGAAACTGACCTTGATCGACTTTTCATTTTCTCTCCAAAGTCAGTATTTAAGTGTCAATCGAGTCAGTCCTTAATGATTAAGAAGACACTAACCATCAGAACACTTACTGCTTTTTGATAATGCTAAAAATGAACATATATTTCATAGCATTATCCTTCAAGAAAGACAAGCTTTTGATTGCAATTGTTCTATTTACAAGTGATATTCGTTTAAATAATAAAAGGTGAAGACAAAAGACAGATTCGACGATTTGAAGATGCAAACGACCAAAATGCTAAAAAGTACAAAGTACAATCCAAGTGGTACAAATTATTGCTGAGAAACGTCCAAAAATTACAAGAGTACAGGCCGCAAAACGCAAAGTACAAGATATTAAATCGTACGAAAGGACGTTCGAAAATCCGGAACCGGGACATAAACCGAGCATCAACGCGCGAGTCAACGGAGCTAAAATTATAAGTCAACGGAGCACAAGAATATAATATAATATATATAAAATTATATATATTATATTGTATATTATTAAAACTCATCAGCCGACGTTTTAAATGAAATGTGACCAGGAGAAGGTGGCCATGCGATCGCATGGCTAGCATGAGTAATTCTCATGTGATCGCATGAGCCCAGAAGTCTGGCCAGGTCAATAAATTGCAACGAATTTCGACGAGTTTTACACACCTTATTCAATCAACTCGCTGCTCTCTCTCATATATTTATATTTATATTTTATAATTATAATTTTAATATTAAGTTAATAATAATAAGGTTATAGTGGCGAATGTTTTAAGTTTGTAAGTCGAAATTCTGTACGTATAACACTACGCGATTAATACTCATTGTAAGTTATGTTCAACCTTTTTAAATAGATGTCTCGTAACTAAATTATTATTATGCTTATTTAAGCCGAAGTAATCGTGATGTTGGACTAAATATTAAGATTGGGTTATTGGGTTTTGGACCATAATTGGGGTTTGGACAAAAGACCGACACTTGTGGAAATTGGACTATGGGCTATTAATGGGCTTTATATTAATTAAATGATATCTCGTTGATTTAATATAGAGATTTATAATTTGACGTATTTATATATAACCACATACGCTTGACTGTGTACGGTGGGCGGGATATCTATAAATACTAATAATTGTTCATTTGACCGGACACGGGGATGGATTAATAGTCACTAGACTCATTAAAACAGGGGTGGATTACATTCAAGGGTAATTGGTGTAATTGTTAACAAAGTATTAAAACCTTGGATTACACGCAGTCGATAACCTGGTGTATTCATTAAACAAAGTATTAAGACCTTGTTACAGTTCGAATCCCCAATTAGTTGAAATATTTGACTTCGGGTACAAGGTTAATTTAGCGAAGACTCTCGTACTTTATAATTATGACCGATGGACTATTATGGACAAAACCAGATGGACATATCGAATAATTCAGGACAAAGGACAATTAACCCATGGTAATAAATTAAAATCAACACGTCAAATATCATGATTACGGAAGTTTAAATAAGCATAATTCCTTTATTTTATATCTCATCGCACTTTATTTATCGTCATTTTATTTATCGTACCTTTAAATTATTGCATTTTTAATTATCGCACTTTTATTTTATCGCATTTTTATTTATCGTCATTTACTTTACGCTTTAAATTAAGTTAATATTTTGCATTATGACTTAAAATCGACAAACCGGTCATTAAACGGTAAAACCCCCTTTTATAATAATAATAATAATAATAATAATACTTATATATATATATATATATATATATATATATATATATATATATATATATATATACACAAATATAGTTTAAGATAAAAATATAGCGTTAAACTTAGCTGTATCCCTGTGGAACGAACCGGACTTACTAAAAACTACACTACTCTACGATTAGGTACACTGCCTATAAGTGTTGTAGCAAGGTTTAGGTATATCCATTCAATAAATAAATAAATAACTTGTGTAAAATTGTAGCGTATTTAATAGTATTTCGTAGTAAAATATAATCTATTTCATACTACACCTCGCACACATCAAGTATTTTTGGCGCCGCTGTCGGGGAACGCCATAGAACGCTATAAAAAAAATTAGTTTTTAAGTTATTTTTGTAAAAATATATTTATATAAGTTTTAAATCTTAAAAACAAAAATATAAAAAAAAGAAAAATATATATCTATATTTTTAAGAGTTTAAATTAAAAAGTTTTTTTTAGTTACAAAAACTAATAAGTTTTTTTAAAATAAGAAAATAAAAAAAAATCAAAGTAAAAAAATAAAATAAAATAAATCTGAATCTGCATCGATTTTGGTCTGCATCTCAGCTGAATCTGCCTCTCATGCGATCACATGGTATGAAGGAACTAAACCCATGCGACCGCATGGTATGATCTGACATGTCCTGATCATTAGCTTTTATGGATTAGGGTTTGTGTTATTAATTATTATTATTAATTAATAACCTAATTAGGGTTTAAGTATTTAATTAGTTATTAATATTAGTTTATAATTAGTAATATTAAGTTTTAATATTATTATTAATTATATAAATTAATACTTTTATAAAATAATAATATAAAAATAATATTTTTATAAAATTTATATTTTTATCATTTTAGTTAAAATTTGTATTTTTATTGTTTATTTCGTAATATTTTTTCGTTCGTAACTAATTTTAAGCTTAGTATATTGCCATAGTATTTCTAGATCTTTAGGCTTTGCCGTAAAATCCATTAAGTGCTTTTTCTTTAGATTAAGATTTAGGCGCTTTAGAATTTTACGACGTTGCTTATCGCTTTAATATTTAATAGATTTTAGTGCCTATTAAGTTATTGCCGTTTTGGATATAGAATTTTTTTTAAGTTTTAATTCCTTTAGACGCAACTTTTAATATTTAGTTTTTAGACTTTTAAGTTTCGACGCTTTATTTTCTTATTATTATTTTTCGACCTTTTTTTTCGACATTTTTCGACTCACTCTTTTTCTTCCTCTTATTTCTCGACGCTCTAGTTTTTAGGACATAGATTTTATCTTCAAAATTTCGACGAAAAATTATTTTAAGCGGTTAAATTGATAGACATCCAAAATTTTCTAGTTCGTAGTAATAGTTGGATTTGTTAGTGGCGAGTTGTGGGCTTCCGATTTAAAGGGTCTTGGCTACCTGCTGCATCTATTGGCTATTCGAAACGTGAGAAAAATCAGAAAAGTCTATTAATTTGATAACTTATATAATTTTTTTTATAACTAATAGGATATTCAGTGAATGCACCGAGCAAAACGTTCAACACCTTTCATACGTTCATCACCTGTAACTCGATCAAGACATCTAGCCAATATTGTTGCCGTTGACTTTTCTTTAGAATCATCATCTAGTCGACCAAGTACTCCAATTCAAATTTCCGATAATCCATTTTTTGAACCCGACCTCACAATTGAGAACCCGGAGGATATTCAAGGACAATTTAGAGATCCTGAACCACTAATCATTCCTCCTGAACCACAAATCATTCAACCAGAGATTGTCGAGGAAGAAACCATTAAATCGGAATCCTCTAGTGATTCAGATTCAATAAATTCAATCATGGAAAATCAGGAACCTCTAAGTATGGAAGATCGAATGAGAGATATACGCACTGGCCAAGGTCATGCAATTACTCAACCAGACATTAATGCGCCAGATTATGAAATAAAAGGACAAATTCTACACATGGTAACTAATCAATGCCAATTTAGTGGAACGCCAAAAGAAGATCCAAATGAACATCTTCGAACCTTTAATAGGATCTATACTATATTTAAAATCAGAGAAGTTGAGGATGAACAGATCTATCTCATGTTGTTTCCCTGGACTTTAAAGGGAGAAGCCAAAGATTGGTTAGAATCGTTACCTGAAGGGGCGATTGATACATGGGATGTTTTAGTTGAGAAATTTCTTAAAAGATTCTTTCCGGCATCTAAAGCCGTGAGACTTCAAGGAGAAATTGTTACGTTCACACAAAAGCCAAATGAAACTTTATATGAGGCGTGGACAAGATTTGGAAAGTTATTGAGAGGATGTCCTCAAGATGGTTTAGACACTTATCAAATAGTACAAATATTCTACCAAGGATGCGACATTACTACGCGAAAAGACATCGATATAGCAGCTGGTGGTTCCATTATGAAGAAAACCGCAACTGAAGCTTACAAAATTATTGATAACACAGCCTCCCACTCACATGAGTGGCACCAAGAAAAAGACATCGTTAGATCATCTAAAGCGGCTAGAGCCAATTCTAGCCATGACTTTGATTCCATTTCCGCAAAGTTAGATGCTTTCGAGAGATGAATGGAAAAGATGACTAAAGATATTCACGCAATACGAATTAGTTATGAGCAGTGTGGAGGACCACATTTGACAAAAGATTGTCTCAGTATTGAACAAACAATGGAATAAAGAGAGAATGTTTCATACATGAACCAAAGGCCTGGAAATAATTTTCAGAATAATTATCAACCGCCAAGACCGAACTACAATCAAAATCAGAATTATAACCGAAATGTTTCATAGAACAACCAACAAGGTCCTAGCAATCAACAAGTATCTAATAATACTTACAACCAGCAAAGACCTATTTTTTAAAATAAACCACCACAAACCGATGATAAAATGCCAAATTTAGAAGATATGATGTCGAAGCTAGTTGAATCTCAAACGCAGTTTTTCACATCTCATAAACAAACTAATGAACAAAATGCTCAAGCATTTAGAAATCAACAAGCTTCTATTCAAAATCTGGAACAAGAAGTAAGTAACCTAGCAAGGTTGATAGGTGAAAGAAAACCAGGGAGTCTACCAAGCGATACAAATGCTAACCCCCGGAATGAAACAGCTAAAGCCATTACCACAAGAAGTGGTATTACACTTAAACCACCTGAAATACCTGTAATTTCTGATGACTCTATTCCTACTACACAGGCACCACAGCCTGAGCAAGATAAGAAAACAGAACCGGTAGTTGAAAAGATTAATGAAGATGACACAGTTAAGGCTAAACCTTATGTTAAACCATACCAACCACCGCTTCCTTACCCAAGTAAAATGAGAAAAGAAAGACTTGAAGCCGAGCAATCCAAATTTTTAGATATGTTTAAACAAATAAATGTCAATCTTCCTTTCATTGATGTGATTTCAGGAATGCCAAGATATGCTAAATTCTTGAAAGATTTAATCACAAATAGAAGAAAAATGGAAGAACTTTCGGCTGTTACAATGAATGCTAATTGTTCTGCAGTGATGTTGAATAAGCTACCAGAAAAACTCTCTGATCTAGGAAGTTTCACAATTCCATGTTTTCTGAGTAGTCTTAGTTCAATAGAAGCATTGGCAGATTTAGGTGCTAGTATAAATTTAATGCTGTATTCACTATACGCTAAACTAGACCTCCGAGAATTGAAACCAACACGAATAATCATACAACTAGCCGACCGATCAGTAAAATATCCTAGAGGGATAATGGAGAACATGCTAGTTAAAGTTGGTACTTTAGTATTTCCAGTAGACTTTGTTATTCTGGACATGGAAGAAGATTCTCGAGTTCCTCTCATATTAGGAAGACCATTCTTAAACACGGTTAAAGCTATAATAGACGTGTTCGGTAAGAAACTGACCCTAAGTATAGAGGACGAGAGTGTTACCTTTTCTATTGATAGAGCCATGCAACAACCACAATCTGCAGATGATACATGTTATTATATTCAACCTATAGATTCACATGCAGAATTGTTAGAAGAATTTCCAAAATTACAAAGAACAGGAGAATGTTCTTTAGGAGAAGGAACTGAACCAATTGATGAAGCTGAAATATTAGCTCTACTTATGGCTAATGAATATGAACCAACAACAGAAGAACTTCAAATGTTAAAAGAGGAAGACAGATATCGATACAAATCATCGATAGAAGAACCACCGATATTAGAGTTAAACCCACTTCCAAACCATTTGGAATACGCTTATTTACATGGTAAATCTGAATTACCTGTAATAATATCGTCTTCTCTTACAGAAAATGAAAAATCTCAACTCATTTCTGTGCTAAAAGCTCATAAACCAGCTATTGCATGGAAGATTCATGACATTAAAGGCATAAGTCCTTCGTATTTCACACATAAAATCCCTATGGAAGAAGGTCATAAAACATATGTGCAACGCCAACGAAGACTAAATCCTAATATGCAAGATGTTGTTAAGAAAGAAATTATTAAACTGCTCGATGCAGGTTTAATTTATCCAATCTCTGATAGTTCATGGGTAAGCCCAGTTCAATGTGTACCTAAAAAGGGTGGCATGACTGTCATCACAAATGAAAAAGATGAGCTTATTCCTACTAGGACTGTAACAGGATGGCGTGTCTGTATTGATTATAGAAAATTAAATGACGCCACCAGAAAAGATCACTTTCCCTTACCTTTCATTGATCAAATGTTGGAAAGATTAGCCGGAAATAGTTACTATTGTTTTCTTGAAGGTTTCTCCGGATACTTTCAAATTCCAATTGCACCCGAGGACCAAGAGAAAACCACCTTCACGTGCCCTTATGGTACTTTTGCTTACAAACGCATGCCATTTGGACTTTGCAATGCCCCTGCAACTTTTCAAATGTGCATGATGGCGATTTTTCACGACATGATAGAAGAATGCATGGAAGTTTTCATGGATGACTTTTCAGTCTTCGGTGATACTTTTGAAACATATCTAGTTAATCTTGAACGAATGCTTATTAGATGCGAACAATCAAATCTAGTTCTTAATTGGGAGAAATGCCATTTCATGGTTAAAGAAGGCATCGTTCTTGGTCATAAAATTTCAAAGGAAGGAATTGAAGTGGATAGAGCTAAAGTAGATGTAATTGCTAAACTTCCACATCCCACTAATGTTAGAGGAGTTAGGAGTTTTCTAGGGCATGCCAGTTTTTACTGACGTTTCATAAAAAATTTTTCTAAAATTGCCACTCCTATGAATAAACTCCTAGAAAAGGATGCTCCATTCATCTTTTCAGATGAATGCATCAAATCTTTTAATATTCTTAAAGAAAAACTCACTAATGCACCGATCATGATAACTCCAAATTGGAATCTACCATTTGAACTCATGTGCGATGCAATGGGAGCCGTTTTAGGACAAAGGATTGAAAAACGATTTCAACCTATTTATTACGCTAGTAAGACATTACAAGGAGCACAAACGAATTACACAACTACTGAAAAAGAACTCCTTTCTATTGTCTTTGCTTTTGACAAATTTCGTTCATATCTCGTTCTAGCTAAAACGGTGGTCTATACTGATCATTCTGCTCTTAGATACCTATTTTCAAAACAAGATGCCAAACCACGATTAATCCGTTGGATCTTACTCTTACAAGAGTTCGATATTGAAATCCGAGACAAAAAGGGAGCAGAAAATCTCGCCGCTGATCATCTTTCTCGCCTTGAAAATCCTGAATTAGAAGTTCTAAATGAATCGGCTATCCAAGATAACTTCCCTGATGAATATCTTTTGAAGATCGATTATAATGAAATTCCATGGTTTGCAGACTATGCAAACTACTTAGTATGTGGATTCCTTGAAAAAGGGTTGTCGTACCAAAAATGAAAGAAATTCTTCAGTGACATAAAACACTATTTTTGAGAAGATCCACATTTATTCAAAAGTTGTCCCGATGGAATAATACGCCGATGCGTATTCGGAGAAGAAGCTAGTCAAATCTTAAACCATTGTCACACAGGACCAACAGGAGGGCATTATGGGCCTCAACTCACAGCAAGAAAAGTCTACGACGCTGGATTCTATTGGCCTACAATTTTCAAAGACGCACACCTTCTTTGTAAATCCTGTGATGCATGTCAAAGGGCCGGAAAAATAAGTCAACGTGATGAAATGCCACAAAATTTCATTCAAGTATGTGAAGTATTTGACGTTTAGGGTATTGACTTTATCGGTCCATTTCTAAAATCTCATAATAATCTCTACATTCTCGTTGCCATTGATTATGTATCTAAATGGGCGGAAGCATAAGCTCTCCCAACTAACAATGCACGAGTTGTAATCAACTTCCTAAAATGTCTTTTTGCTAGATTCGGAACACCAAAAGCTTTAATAAGTGATCGGGGGACTCATTTTTGTAATAATCAACTTGAGAAAGTTCTTAAAAGATATGGAATAACTCATAAAATCTCAACCGCTTATCATCCACAAACAAATGGACAAGTTGAAAATACCAACCGAGCATTAAAACATATTCTAGAGAAAACTGTAGGATCAAATCCAAAAGAATGGTCCATGAAATTGGAGGATGCACTCTAGTCTTTTAGAACAGCCTACAAAACTCCAATTGGAACCACACCTTTTAAACTTGTTTACGGAAAAGCATGTCACCTTCCAGTAGAAATTGAGCACAAAGCATTTTGGGCTTTGAAGACATGTAATCTTGATTTGCATGAAGCCGGACGTCTACGGTTAAGTCAACTAAACGAGTTATAAGAATTAAGACATGATGCATATGAAAATTCGTTAATCTATAAGGAAAGAATGAAGAAATGGCATGATAAAAGAATCGGAAGTTCAAAAGAATTTAAGGAAGGAGACCGAGTTCTTCTTTTCAATTCACGATTCAAGCTATTTCCTGGAAAATTGAAATCAAGATGGTCTGGACCATTTATAGTCAAAAGAGTTTTCCCATATGGAACAATAGAATTGATAAATTCAAATGGGATTGAATTTAAAGTTAATGGTCACAGAGTTAAACACTATATTCATGATCTGAGGGAAGTTGACAATGAAGTCAATCATAATTTCACCACCCAAGAAAACCCTCAGAATGAAAACATAAATATGTTGTCAACGACATATGAAAAACCAAAAGTGGAAGATGGAGAGATTTCAAATTGGAATGATGATGAAGAATTTCTATATAAACCTCCCATTCCAAGAAACGAAGAAAAATGTGAACAAGAAGTTCAAGTAGAAGTGAAAGAACCAAGAAAATATCACCCAGAAAAGGTTAACAAACCAACTCTACTTACTAAAGTAGGAGACCCAGGTGAATTTATCATTTCTTGCTTGCTTAATGATGGTGCTATGTATAATGGGCTCGCAGATTTAGGAGCAAGTGCGAATGTTATGCCTCTTTCCTTATACAAAAGATTAGGTGTGGGTAAATTAAGATCAACCAGAATAGGTGTTCAATTATTTGATCAAACCATTAAACACCCGGTTGAAATAGCTAATAATTTACTTGTTAAAGTGGGAAGTTTGACCTTTGTTGCAAACTTCATAGTTATTAATATGGAGGAAGACCTTGATATTCCTCTAATTTTAGGTCGCCCATTTTTTGCAACCACCGAGGCGTTCTTTGATGTAAGAGAAGGTAGAATGACATTTAAGGATGGTGATAAATCGATCACCTTTGTGAATCGAAAGTTTCAAACTCCACCAACCAAAACTGTTGAACCAATAAAAACGCCTAAGTGTGGGGAAGATGAAGAAACACCTAATGATGACCTGATAACAAAGAACCCCGTTGTTAATACAACATTAGATGGACCCGTTTTTTAACAGTTCAACAAAAAAACTTTATAAATGGATTAAAGATGCTAGGATTAAGGGGAGCTTTAAGTTATGTAACTGATGTGTGCAGCGGGGTGTACGAAATAGTATTAATTTTACTACGAAATACTACAAAATATTACACAAGTTTTAATTATTTTACGGATGGATATACCTAAACCTTGCTACAACACTTATAGGCAGTGTACCTAATCGTAGAGTAGTGTAGTTTTTAGTAAGTCCGGTTCGTTCCACAGGGAGCTCGTGAAGTTTAACGCTATATTTTTATAAAACTATATTTTTACAAAAATATATAAATATAAGTAGTATTATTATTATTATAAAAGGGGGTTTTTACCGTTTAGTGACCGGTTTGTCGATTCTATATTTTAAGCGCAAAGATAAATGACGATAATTAAAGTGCGTAAAATAATGACAATAAATAAAATGACAGTAAATAAAATTGCGAGTAATAAAATGACAGTAAATAAAGATACGATGAGAAATACAATAAAAGAATTATACTTATTTAAACTTCCGTAATCATGATGTTTGACGTGTTGATTTTAATTTATTACCATGGGTTAATTGTCCTTTGTCCTGGTTTATTTGATACGTCTATCTGGTTTTTGTCCATAATAGTCCATCGGTCATAAATATAAAGTGCGAGTATCCTCGTCAAATTACCCTTATACCCGAAGTCAAATATTCCAACTGATTAAGGATTTAAACTGTGACGCAGTTATCACTGTATGTAATCCACCCCTGTTTTAATTAGTTTATGAATATTAATTCATCCACTTGATCAGAATGAATAATCAATTACCCAACCCAATTGATTAATTAAATGATTATAACAGATTCCATATGAACGTCACTAAATAGGACAACCATAATCATTATTAATTATTAGGTTAATTAATTTGAAGATAGGTTCGACAGACTCCAATGAGTTGTCACTCAATTAGACAATACCCCCCATCTATTAATAGTCAATAGTCCAATTTCCACAAGTGTCGGTCTTTTGCCCAAATCTTAATTATGGTCCAAAGTTCAATAACCCCATCTTAATATTTTAGCCTAACATCACGATTACTTCGGCTCAAATAAGCATAATAATAACTTAGTTACGAGACATTAATTTAAAAAGGAAGAACATAACTTACAATGATTATTTATAGCGTAGCGTTACACGGACAGAATTTCAACTTACACACTCAAACGATCTCTATCATAAATCTTATTATTATCATAATTTAAAATTAAAATTAAGATTATTGTTATATCTGATTACATTAACATTATGATAGAGAATTATAGATATAAATTATAGATATTGATATTGATAGATAGAAAAATAAGAAAAAGATAGAAAATATGATCGAAAAAAAAAAGTATATTTTCATCGATCGAATACACTGCTTTTATAGGCGAATTATGAATTTGATTTTTCACTTACGACCCCTGAACTATGCTCAATTAAAAACTTTTTATTATTTAATATTATTCTTATTATGAATTATTTAAATATTATATTTTATTCTTGTGCATAGTTGACTCGTAATTTTTACACCGTTGCGTCGAGCGTTGAGAGTTGGTTCATGCCTCGATTCCGGATTTTCGAACGCCCTTTCGTACAATTTTATATCGTGTACTTTGCGTTTTGTAACTTGTACTCTTGTCATTTTTAGACGTTCTTCATCAATAATTTGAACCTTTTTGATTGTATCTTGTACTTTTGAGCTTTTTGGACCTTTGTGTCTTCAAATCGTCGTTTTTGCCTTTTGTCTTCGCACTTATTTAAAATAAACGAATATTACTTGAAAATGGAACAATTGCAACTAAAATCTTGTCTTTCTTGGGGGATTTTGCTATGAAATATATGTTCCTTTTTAGCCTTATCAATATCCCCACACTTGAGCGTTGCTTGTCCTCAAGCAATACAGTCTTGAAATAATATAATACATCACACGAATCACTTCTTTATTCTTCACACTTTGTACATCAGTGATTTTGATAGAGCGGTATAAACAATGATATTAACAATAGAACCATGGTTAAAGGTGGGTGTGTCATCCACAGTTGCCTTGGGTTTAGGTCAACGACACTTGCAATCAAATAGCCGATTTACTTTCGGTTTCCAAAGCAAAGTGCACATTTGAAAGGCGGTTTACAGTCCCACATGACTATAAAAATTTAGATCCTTTAGGAAATAGGATCTTTATGAAAGCATTTGATCTTTTGAAAATTCAAGCTAGATTTTACCCTAGACAAGTTTTCTGATTTGACCCACTATCGGTGTTGCAAAATATGTTTGTGGATCAATATTTTGGCTAAAACTTTTAGGTTCGTGTAATCCACTGCTATCCCGGTATCGGAAAGCACACATCCAGTTTACTTGTTCCGTATATTACCTTTCGGTAAACTACCGTCCGGTTGTAAAGGAAAGCGATGAACAAGAAACTGTTAAGGCAATGTCCCGTGACATGCAGATGATTATGGTCTTTTAACATGTCGGATGCTAGTACTATCCTTGGTAGGAGCAATAGTAAAGATCATCCTTTGATTTTTTCGGTCTGGCACAAGGTCCTGTCTCCGACCATGCTATGCAACCACCGTTCTTACGGTTGACACCCGATTTGGTTCAGGTGACCTAATGAATTCCAGGTGAATTCCTAGGATTTTACGTTCAATGGTAATGAACGCATTGAAAATGGGTTTTCAGAAAACAAATCGGTTTATAATTTTGATCAAAATATTTTCTCGTTCAAGCTTTAGTTTAGATATCATCGAATTCCATGAGTTTAAATTCTCAATCTTTAAGGTCAATCTCAAGAATTGAGTAATATCAGGCTTAAAAGCTGATTTTTAATCTTTAAGGAGATTATCCTTTTTCTGGGGATCTGATTCATTAGTCTTATCAAGCTAATTTGCACGGTGCCTCCCCATTGTACGAGATAAATCCTTCTCATGGTTAGGATAAATCTGACCACTTGGCGACCCTGTTTAATGCTGAGGTCCGTGGATTTCCTGCTGATTTTAGTGATGACTTTTCTAGATTTTTCGTCAACCTACAGCTGGTCTGGACGACAACTTCATGACCTAAATCAAGAAGCGCGTGTCTTTTTCGGAAGACTTTACTTCCTTCAAATGATGGAATTGATTCATCGTGTAGATCCATCTTTCTTTCAAAAGTATTATAGTAAATCGGGTAAAACTGATTAGTATCATCCAAAACAAAAGTACCTGCAATAATCTTGTACAGAAACATGTGATAGATAGTTTTTAATTGAATAACTTGGTACATTCTCCCCACACTTAGTTTCTTTCTTTGCCTTTTTATTCTCCTTTATTCCATTTTAAATGAATTCAAGCGTTTTAGGTTGTTTCTCAATTTATGTCCTTTCCGAGGTAACGATAATTTCGATGTTAACACCTAGTTTTCACCGTTCATAAATATGTATAAACATGATTTTGACTTCATTTAATTGAAAATTTTTCAAATTTTCGCAAAATTTGGCAAATAAACCAAGTATAAACCCGAGAGAATTTATAACCCTTCCCCACACTTAAGATCATGCAATGCCCTCATTTGCATGAAATCAGACTATAATTTAAATTCATGAGGGTGATTAGCGTAGAAAAGTGATTAAAAATACCGAGTTTGTAATTACAAAGCTCGTCGAATGATAGATGGCGCCTCATCGTTCATTCCTTCATTTGTTATATCATATTTGTTGTTTTGCGTCTTGTCGTCAAAATTAGTGCCTTTTGTTGAACTTTAATGACAGTCTTTGAAAGTGCGTTGTTTTACCCTGTTTTGTACATAAGATAAAATACAAACATATATATATATATATATATATTTTTGAAGTTTGGTTTATAACCCCACTTTTCAAAAATTTATAAAGTATAATATTTTTGGCATACTTTAAATCAATAAAATTAAAAATAATGATAACAAAATTTGTCGCCCCGCCCTCGGGTAAAGTAATTTCGGCTTAATGACCTAGTCTTCAACTCACGACGAATTTTAGAAATCATTTTTTCAACTTAATGAATTAAAGTAAATTTTGTTTTTAAAAACTTAAATTAAAATGCATATTAATTTCATAAAAAACCTACAAAACAAAAATTCAGAATGGAGGGAGAAAACTAGTTCTTTAGTGTCTGCTAGCGGAAAAGACCAATCGGATTCCATTCTCGGAACTACACGAGAACAGAACAACTAACTCTAGATAGCATTTTCTTTTTAGAACATTTGAATCTCCCCACACTTAGGTAGCTGTGGTGTCGAAATTGTGATTAACTTTATCGTCAATTTCTCTTGGTCCATAATCAACTTGCGTATCCGTGACTTTTTCTTTAAGCCATTGGTCGGATTCCTGTGTAATATCCACAATTTCAACTAGTTTCTCCTTTTCTTTAGGTGATAGATTGGATACTAACCGGTTACATAACTTAAAGTTCCCCTTGCTTCTAGCATCGCGAATCTGTTTAATAAGTTTCTTCATTGAACTGTTAATAACGGGGTCATTTAATTTCGTATCAACAACGGGGTTCTTCGATATCAGGACATCATTAGGTGTTACTTCATTTTCCCCACACTTAGGCGTTTTATTATTATTAAGCACTACCGTTGGAGTTGGTAAAACAACATGGTTGTTACCAATCATTTTTGCTGGTTCAATGGTTTTGGTTGGTGGAGATTTAGACTTTCGAATCATAAAGGTGATCGATTTGTTACCACTACTAAGTGTCATTCTTCCATTTCCTACATCAAATAACGCCCCGGTGGACGCAAAGAATGGTCGACCTAAAATTAGAGGAACGTTTGGGTCCTCTTCTATATCAATGACAATAAATTCGACTAGAAAGGTTAAATTACCTACTTGAACGGGTAGGTTGTCAGCAATTCCAACTGGGTGCTTAATGGTTTGATCAAAGAGTCGAACACTCATATCCGTTGGACTTAACTCACCTACACCTAATCTCTTATATAATGAAAGAGGCATAACACTCACACTTGCACCTAAATCTGCTAGTGCATCATACATGACACAATCGCTAAGTAGACAAGGAACAATAAATTCACCCGGATCACCTACCCTAGGTGGAGGTTTTGATGGAACTGTATTCACCGGGTTTACTTCTACGGTTTTTGTTTCTTGTACTTTCTTATTCTTTTTCTTCTTCTTCTTTCTAGAGGTATCACCAACTTTATTACCTATTACTTGCTCATACTCAACTCTTTTTCTTGGAAACGGGATGGGTGGTTTATATGGTGCCACCACTGGCTTTACATACTCTGGTGGTGGTGGTGTAACTTCTTCATTTTTATTCTCATCTAAAACCTTCCCATCTTCCGGAGCTGGTTTTTCAGAATTTGTTGAAACCATGTTAACATTCTCATTCCGAGGATTTGCTTCAGTATTACTCGGTAGCTTTCCTTGTTCCCTCTCACTCATTAAGCTAGCAAGAGTACCTACGTGTTTTTCTAGATTCAAAATGGAAGCTTGTTGAGTTCTTAATAACTGATCAAACCTCTCATTCGTTTGGGTTTGAGATGTAATAAATTGCGTTTGAGATTCAACTAGCTTTACCATCATTTCTTCTAGATTTGGCTTTTTCTCTTCGGTTTGTTGTGGTGGTTTATACAAGCTAGGTCTTTGTTGATTGAAAGTGTTGTTTTGAGTTGGTTGGTTATTCGGACCTTGTTGGTTATACGAGTTGTTGTTTGGTCCATTTGGATTGTAAAGAATGTTTTGATTTCGATTGAAGTTTAGCTTTGGCGGTTAATAATTATTTTGATAATTATTTCCCGGCCTTTGGTTCATGTAGGAAACATTCTCTCGTTGTTCCATGGTTGGTTCAAAGTGACAATCTTTCAATAAGTGTGGTCCACCGCATTGCTCACAACTGATTCGTATTGCGTGAATATCTTTATTCATCTTTTCCATTCGTCTTTCAAAAGCATCTATTTTTGCGGAAACGGAATCAAAGTCATGGCTAGAATCGGCTCTAGCCGCTTTAGATGATCTAACGATATCTTTTTCTTGGTGCCACTCATGAGAGTGGGAGGCTGTATTATCAATAATTTTGTAAGCTTCAGTTGCGGTTTTCTTCATGATGGAACCACCAGCTGTTATGTCGATGTCTTTTCTTGTAGCGATGTCTACGCCTTTATAGAAGATTTGCACTATTTGAAAAGTATCTAATCCGTGTTGAGGACATCCTCTCAACATCCTTCCGAATCTTGTCCACGCCTCATATAATGTTTCATTTGGCTTTTGCGCGAACGTAACAATTTCTCCTTGAAGTCTCACGGCTTTGGATGCCGGAAAGAATCGTTTAAGAAATTTTTCAACTAAAACATCCCATGTGTCAATCGCCCCTTCAAGTAACAATTCTAACCAATCTTTGGCTTCTCCCTTTAAAGTCCAGGGAAACAACATGAGATAGATCTGCTCATCTTCCACTTCTCGGATTTTGAATAGTGTACAAATTCTTTTAAACGTACGAAGGTGTTCGTTAGGATCTTCATTCGGTGCACCACTGAATTGGCATTGGTTAGTTACCATGTGTAGGATTTGTCCTTTGATTTCATAATCTGGAGCATTAACTTCTGGTTTAATAATGGCGTGACCTTGGCCCGTGCGTTTTGCTCTCATTCGATCTTCCATACTTAGAGGTTCTAGATTTTCCATGATTGGAATTGTTGTATCTGAATCACTAGAGGTTTCTGATTTAATGGTTTCTTCCTCAACAATCTCTGTTTGAATGATTGGTGGTTCCGGAGGAATAATTAATGGATCAGGGTCTCGGAATTGTCCCTGAGTATTCTCCGGATTCTCAATTGTGATATTGGTTTCAAAAACTGGATTATCAGAAATTTGAGTTGAAGTACTCGGTCGACTTGATGACGAGTCTAAAGAAAAATCAACGGCAGCTATATTTGTTAAACGATGTCTTGATCGAGTTACAGGTGGTGAACGTATGACCGGCGGCGAACGTCTTGCTCGGTGCATTCACAGAATTATCCTATTAGTTATAAAAAAATAATAAGAAAAACTTATATAAGTTGTCCAATTAATAGACTTTTCTGATTTTGCCCACGTTTCGAATAGCCAAAAGATGTAGCATGTAGCCAGGACCCTTTAAATCGGAAGCCCACAACTAGCCACTAACAAATCCAACTATTACTACGAACCAGAAAAATGTCAACGTCTATTAATTTAACCGCTTAAATAATTTTTCTTTCCGTTTTAAGATTTAGATAAGAAGTATAGAAAATTCTATATCCTATAACTAGAGCGTCGAGAAATAAGAAAGAAAAAGATTGCGCGTCGAAAAGTGTCGAAAAATAAAAAGGTTGAAAAATAGGCGTCGAAAAATAAAAATAAGAAAATAGCGCAAAAAACGGTGTCGTAAAATTCTAAAGCACCTAAAACTTAGTCTAAGGAATAAGCACTTAAGGGATTTTACGGCAAAGCCTAAAAATTCTAGAAGTAAAAAATAACTATGGCAAAACTAAACTTAATACTAAAAGTTGCGAATATAGTTTAAAAATCTAAAGGTAATAAAATTAAAAAAACATTTTTTTTATAGACAAAATCTAAAAATATATTTTTTTTTT
Source organism: Rutidosis leptorrhynchoides (assembly GCF_046630445.1). Lineage (NCBI taxonomy): Eukaryota > Viridiplantae > Streptophyta > Magnoliopsida > Asterales > Asteraceae > Rutidosis > Rutidosis leptorrhynchoides. The sequence continues at coordinate 38,458,715 of NC_092341.1, read as the reverse complement.
ATAATTTTTTTTTTTTACGTTTTTGTTTTTTTTTTTTACGTTTTTTTGTTTTTTTTTTTTACGTTTTTTTTTTTATTTGACGTTTTTTTTTTTTATTTGACGTTTTTTTTTTTAAATGTTTTTTTTTTTTTTTTTTTACAAATATAAATTAAAAATATAGTGTTTCGCCGAGTTCCCCGGCAGCGGCGCCAAAAACTTGATGTGTGCAGCGGGGTGTACGAAATAGTATTAATTTTACTACGAAATACTACAAAATATTACACAAGTTTTAATTATTTTACGGATGGATATACCTAAACCTTGCTACAACACTTATAGGCAGTGTACCTAATCGTAGAGTAGTGTAGTTTTTAGTAAGTCCGGTTCGTTCCACAGGGAGCTCGTGAAGTTTAACGCTATATTTTTATAAAACTATATTTTTACAAAAATATATAAATATAAGTAGTATTATTATTATTATAAAAGGGGGTTTTTACCGTTTAGTGACCGGTTTGTCGATTCTATATTTTAAGCGCAAAGATAAATGACGATAATTAAAGTGCGTAAAATAATGACAATAAATAAAATGACAGTAAATAAAATTGCGAGTAATAAAATGACAGTAAATAAAGATACGATGAGAAATACAATAAAAGAATTATACTTATTTAAACTTCCGTAATCATGATGTTTGACGTGTTGATTTTAATTTATTACCATGGGTTAATTGTCCTTTGTCCTGGTTTATTTGATACGTCTATCTGGTTTTTGTCCATAATAGTCCATCGGTCATAAATATAAAGTGCGAGTATCCTCGTCAAATTACCCTTATACCCGAAGTCAAATATTCCAACTGATTAAGGATTTAAACTGTGACGCAGTTATCACTTCTGTCAACAATTACACCAGTTATCACTGTATGTAATCCACCCCTGTTTTAATTAGTTTATGAATATTAATTCATCCATTTGATCAGAATGAATAATCAATTACCCAACCCAATTGATTAATTAAATGATTATAACAGATTCCATATGAACGTCACTAAATAGGACAACCATAATCATTATTAATTATTAGGTTAATTAATTTGAAGATAGGTTCGACAGACTCCAATGAGTTGTCACTCAATTAGACAATACCCCCCATCTATTAATAGTCAATAGTCCAATTTTCACAAGTGTCGGTCTTTTGCCCAAATCTTAATTATGGTCCAAAGTTCAATAACCCCATCTTAATATTTTAGCCTAACATCACGATTACTTCGGCTCAAATAAGCATAATAATAACTTAGTTACGAGACATTAATTTAAAAAGGAAGAACATAACTTACAATGATTATTTATAGCGTAGCGTTACACGGACAGAATTTCGACTTATACACTCAAACGATCTCTATCATAAATCTTATTATTATCATAATTTAAAATTAAAATTAAGATTATTGTTATATCTGATTACATTAACATTATGATAGAGAATTATAGATATAAATTATAGATATTGATATTGATAGATAGAAAAATAAGAAAAAGATAGAAAATATGATCGAAAAAAAAAAGTATATTTTCATCGATCGAATACACTGCTTTTATAGGCGAATTATGAATTTGATTTTTCACTTACGACCCCTGAACTATGCTCAATTAACAACTTTTTATTATTTAATATTATTCTTATTATGAATTATTTAAATATTATATTTTATTCTTGTGCATAGTTGACTCGTAATTTTTACACCGTTGCGTCGAGCGTTGAGAGTTGGTTCATGCCTCGGTTCCGGATTTTCGAACGCCCTTTCGTACAATTTTATATCGTGTACTTTGCGTTTTGTAACTTGTACTCTTGTCATTTTTAGACGTTCTTCATCAATAATTTGAACCTTTTTGATTGTATCTTGTACTTTTGAGCTTTTTGGACCTTTGTGTCTTCAAATCGTCGTTTTTGCCTTTTGTCTTCGCACTTATTTAAAATAAACGAATATTACTTGAAAATGGAACAATTGCAACTAAAATCTTGTCTTTCTTGGGGGATTTTGCTATGAAATATATGTTCCTTTTTAGCCTTATCAGTAACAGATTAGTATCCAATTCGCCTAAAGAAAAAGCGATGTTAATTGAATTTGTGAATGTTACAGAGGAAATCAACAAATGGCTTGAAGCAAAAGTCAGAGATATGCAAGTTGTTGATGTTCCAATTAAAGTTAATAATGAAGTTAATCACAATTTCGACACCACAACTTGCTAAGTGTGGGAGATTCAAATGTTTTAAAGGATAATATAATGTTGTCTAGGGTTAGATTTTCTGTTTTCGTGTAGTTCTCGAAAATGGAATCCGAATGGTCTTTCCCTAGCAGACCCTAACGAACTAGTCTTCTCCCTCCATTCTGAATTTTTGTGTTTTTAGGTTTTACGAGATGAAGAATTCCTTTGATCTGACCCATGGCCTACTACTACACACTATGATTACTAAACGTAATAATAACACCTTCCTGAGTGAACTGGTATCATTCATAAGAGGCAAAATGGACGAAGTGAGGAAAGAACTCAGGAAAGATTATCATAAGACATATTTTGGTAAAGGAAAATCAAAATCCGCAACAAAAAGATCACGACACCTTGAAAGATGTCATAAATGCGGAAAATGGTCACACGAAGGGAAATGTTCGAACAATCAAACACATTCCAATACCGAGTTCGTTACTTTATGCAGAGAAGGACCGTTCATATGTTTAGAAGAAAAGTTATTGAAGAATCGAGGTTACGCTTATGTAGCTATGGAAAGCCAAATTGAACGACTCTCCTATGAGTCGGCTAAAGCAGGTCTCTGAGAATTCTTTCTCACAGGTAAGTATGTATAGTTTTTATTTGTTTTTATTTATTGCTTTTAACCTTTTGATAATAAACGCTGAATCGTTCGCTATAAAGTATTAAATTGATATTCAATAAAATTAGGTATGCGAAACCGAAATTATTGATATCATACAAAAATTTAATGCATCACTGCGAAATTTACCGTTTATTCATAAGGTATAAATATCTTTAATCAACCAATCCAAAATATTTCAGAAATTCGTCAGGAGTAAAATTAGGTAATATAGCCGAAATTACTTTACCCAAAAGAGAGACGTATATTTTTGTTAATATTTGATTCATTAAAGTGGGATAAAAGACCAAAAAGATTTTTATTTTTATTTTTACCTTATTTTTAAAATTAATATATAACTATATTATTTTTAAATATAAAGTTGTAAAACCAATGTATAAATATGATTAATATTTATATGAAATTTTAATATGCATTTTAAATTTAAGTTTGGTGCGAATTTAAAAACAAAAATGTACTTTATTTTATTTAGTTAAAAATTTGAGATTTAAAATTCGTCGTAAGTTGAAGACTAGGTTATGGAACCGAAATTGCTTTACCCGAGGGTGGGACGAGAAATTTCATTATCATTATTTTTAATCTTATTGATTTAAAGTATGCCAAAAATATTAAAAAAAAACCCAAAAATCTTTGCTTTTAAAACAAACGCTTTAAAATGACAATTTTTAAAATTTTGTCAATGGACGAACTAGGTCAACGTACCGAAACTACCTCATAAAAAGTAAAACAAAATTTTAATTTAATTAATTGTTTTAATACTAAAAGGTTTTTATATTAAAAAAAAAAACTTCAGACCCCATGCGATCGCATGGGGTTTCTTCATTAAAGTCATGCGGTCGCATGAGGCTAAAAATCTGGACAGATTATAAAGTCTCAGTCGAGCTGCTCTGCATCCTCATAATACACACACACATACATGAAAACTCTCCTAAACACTCTCAAAAATTCGCGATTTTTCATCAAAATTCACCAAATTTCTTGCTAAAATCCGCTCTAATCATGCGTTTGTTCAAAAGTTTTTCAAAGAAGGTAACGATTCCACCCCTAAAACTCTTTAAATTCGAATTTTAGTGTTCTTGAGCAAAGTTTTACCTAATTTACTTTTGATAATTTCTAGTGTAATTAAAGTTAAATTATTCATGTATTATGCTTGTATAACCTAGATTGATGTTATTTAACATGATTAGAAGCTTTAAACTTCAAATTTTTAACAATCTAGGGTTTGTGTTCTTGAGTAATTTGGGGCTTTTTGATATAAACAGGTTATGGCCGATTTTTGTTATGCAATATTGCTAAGTTAAGTAGTGTAACATGTTTAGTTTGCTAAATGATCCAAACCTTGATCCTAAACCTGATTTTTGAGCATCAAAGTGGACTTTTTAAGTCTAAAATTCATGAACTTGATTATTTTGATATAAATGCCATTTGAAACTTGTTTAATTGCTAGTAATGGTTATTTTAACATGTTATTTGAGTTGAATGCTTATGAACTTTGTATACCTTTTCATATATGCTTATTTGAAAAATTGTAAAATTGATAAAAATATGAAAATGAGTATAAGTTTAATATGGATTAAACATGTTATTGTAATTGTTATTTTGATAACACTAATGCATATTTGGATGCACAAATTTTGTGTTTAATGTGTTTTGCAGAGAAATACAAATACGGACGGTGCATCATCGTCTAGACGACCTGAACAAGAACCTGATCAAGAACCACAACCGGAAACACAACCTGAACAACAACAACATTATGATCAACACGTGCCATACTATGAACCAGAACCACAATTTTTTATTGCCTACATAATATTTCCCGTTCACCATGTAATAGAACACTCAAGAATTTATGAACAGGAGTTACATCCCAATCTAAGATTTGATAGAAGCTGGAGAGATTACCCAACGTACCAACGTAACAAATTTAAGCTTTGCACCAAAAATGTGGAAATACCAAGGGTAATAGATTGGGAGCCTTTGGAAAGGGTCAACCTAGCTAACTCAGTTAGGCTATTACTAATCCAAAGGTATGGCAACTCTTCTTTTCCTGATTGGGAACGTTTATTTACCACTCGTAGGCCTGTATATAAGGAGTGGTGTGTTGAGATAATGAGTACTATAGCCTTAAATAAGGATGTAGATAGGTTAGGCGATAAGAATTTTCTTAGATTTTTACTTGGAGGTAGGATGTACAGGATGTCTATGATAGACATGGCTAGAGCTTTACAGATTTACACCCCCGCTGAATTATTATCACCTGATTGTACAGCTTTAATTTATCAAGGTGAGAGGGTAGATAGAGATTTTGACGCTAACGCCATATGGAGGCGTATGTCAAATTTTAATGTGTTTACGCGGGGTGGAAGACACTCCTATTTAGATATTAATAAAGCAGAGCTCCGTATAATACATAGATTTTTAGCAAACTCGATTACACAAAGAGGTAGAAACAAGGAGAAAGTGACCCTAAACGATTTATTCTACCTTAAGTGCATTCGAGACACTAGAGGCTTTGTTAATATCCCCTACTGTGTTGGGTATCATTTGTCCAAAGTTGTGGAAGGTATACAGGACGGGGGATTAATAGGAGGAGGTATTTTTGTTACTCTCATTGGAGAGTATTTAGGTATAGATAGGGAACACGGGGGTCCAATGATGGTAGTTGAGGAACAAACCGATACTATAGGTTTGCAGGTATATCAAGGTGCAAAGGTATTAAAACGGAGGCACAATATGCCAATACCATATCAGGGCACCCATCCACAGGTAGAGAGGGGTTCGGATGAGGAGATTGAGGAAGCATATGACATTAGGGATGTCATTAGGGATAGTTATACTGATGTCTTCCAGCATGTAGATGAGGTGGTAATAAATAACCAGGCTAGGCATCATCAGTATGAGCAGTGGAAAGCCGCTGATGAGTATGAGCAATCCAGGCGACGCCAACACGATAGCTGGCAAGTTCATCAGCACCAAATCATGAGCCAGCTATCATATCAGGTACCACATAAGTACATCCCGACTCGGCCTGCTTTTTATCCACCACATCAGCCCGACATGCGACCACCCTTTAACCTATACGACCCCAACCAAGCCTACCAGGACACCTATCACCAATCATGGAACCCGAGCGATGATATGAACTGGAATCCCTATCCAAATCAATAGTGTTCCATTGGTGATTTCTTATCTTTTATTAATTTACGTTAAACATTTAACATTTTGATAATTTATGTAATGTTTAACATTTTTATTATTGTGTACTAATATTTCATTTTTTTTTTTTTGTAATTTGAAAGTGGGATATTATGTCTCATTTCAAATTACCATGTATGTTTATATTTGTATTGTATGTATTTTATCTCATGTACACAACAAGGTAAAACAGCGCATTTTCAAAGACTGACATTAAGTTCAGCAAAAGCAACTAATTTTGACGACAATATGCAAAATATATGTGAAATAACAACTGCAGGAATGAACAAATGATGTGCACCATATATCATTCAAACAAACAACAATATGTTTGGAAACTTTGGTAAAATTTAATCATTTTTCTACGCTAATCACCCTCACTAATTTAAATTGTTACCGATTTCTTGCAAATGAGGGCATTGCAAGATCTTAAGTGTGGGAAGGGATTAAATTCTTTCGGATTTTAAAGGTTTGACTTATACACTTGGTTTAGTAGCCACCGTTAAACTTTACTAGTAAAGCAGTAGTTGTATTAGAATCTAGTGCTCTCTGATAATAAAGAACAACCCTAGTCTTATATACTGACTACCCACTTCTAGTAAAATTTTTACAAATTTTTTGACTAAATGAACTCAAAATCATGTTTATACATATTTATGAACGATAAAACTAGGTGTTAACACCGAAATTATTGTTACCTCGGAAAGGACATAAATTGAGAAACACCCCAAAACGCTTGAATTCATTTATAATAAAATAGAAGAGAATAAAAAGGCAGAGAAAGAAAAATAAAAGCCAAGTGTGGAAAAAATTTATCAAGTTATTTAGAACATATATCACATATTTTTGTACAAATATTTTTGAAGATACTTTTGTTTTGGACGATATTAATCAATTTTACCCAGTTTATTGTAATATAAATGGAATTTAAAAGGAAGTAAAGTCTTCCGAGAAAAAGACACGCGCTTCTTGATATAGGTCAGGAAGTTGTCGTCCAGACCAGTTGTAGAGTCTATAAAAAACCTTGAAAAGTTTTCTCAAAAATCAACTGGAAATCCACGGACCTCAGCATCAAACAGGGTCGCCAAGTGGTCAGACTTATCCTAACCATGAGAGGATATGTCTCGTACAATGGGGGGCACCGTGCAAATTAGCTTATAAGACTAATGAATCAGATCCCCAGAAAGGATAATCTCCTTAAAGATTAAAAATCAGCTTTTAAGCCTGATATTACTCAATCCTTGAGATTGAACTTAAAGATTGAGAATTCAAACTCATGGAATTCGATGATATCTAAACTCGAGCTTGAACGAGAAAATATTTTGATTAAATTACAAACCGATTTATTTTATGAAAACCCATTTTCAATGTGTTCATTACCATTGAACGTAAAATCCTAGGAATTCACCAGGAATTCATTAGGTCACCTGAACCAAATCGGGTGTCAACCGTAAGAACGGTGGTTGCATATCATGGTCGAAGACAGGACCTTGTACCAGACCGAAAAACTATAGGGTGATCTATACTATTGCTCCTACAAAGGATAGTAATTGCATCCGACATGATATAGACCATAATCAAAAGCATGTCATTAGACATTGCCTTAACAGTTACTTGTTCAACGATTTCGTTTACAACCGGACAGTAGTTTACCGAAAGGTAATATACGGAATAAGTATACTGGACGTGTTGCTTTCCTAATACAAGGTTAGTAAGTGGGTGACACAAAACCATAAGTTTTGAGCTAAAATTTTCAAATCTGAAACCCACAAAACCCACAAAAACATTTTGCAAACACCAGTGAAGGGTTATTCCGGAAAACTTATCTAGGGTAAAAGCTAGAATGAATTTTCAAAAGATCAAATATTTTCATAAAGATCCAATTTCCTAAAGGATCTAAATTTTTATAGTCATGTGGGACTGTAAACCACAACGCTACTATCATTGTTCATACCGCCGTATTAAAATCACTGATGTACAAAGTGTGAAGAATAAAGAAGTGATTCTAGTAAAGTTATATTCAAGTTCTATATTGCTTGAGGACAAGCAATTCTCAAGTGTGGGATTAATTGATAATGCTAAAAACGAACATATATTTCATAGCATTATCCTTCAAGAAAGACAAGCTTTTGATTGCAATTGTTCTATTTACAAGTGATATTCGTTTAAATAATAAAAGGTGAAGACAAAAGACAGATTCGACGATTTGAAGACGCAAAAGACCAAAATGCTAAAAAGTACAAAGTACAATCCAAGTGGTTCAAATTATTGCTGAGAAACGTCCAAAAATTACAAGAGTACAAGCAGCAAAACGTAAAGTACAAGATACTAAATCGTATGAAAGGACGTTCGAAAATCTGGAACCGGGACATAAACCGAGCATCAACGCGCGAGTCAAAGGAGCTAAAATTATAAGTCAACGGAGCAAAAGAATATAATATAATATATATATAAAATTATATATATTATATTATATATTATTAAAACTCAGCAGCCCACGTTTTAAATGAAATGTGACCAGGAGAAGGCGGCCATGCGATCGCATGGCCAGCATGAGTAATTCTCATGCGATCGCATGAGCCCAGAATTCTGGCCACGTCTATAAATTGCAACGAATTTCGACGAGTTTTACACACCTTATTCAATCAACTCCCTGCTCTCTCTCATATATTTATATTTATATTTATATTTATATTTTATAATTATAATTTTAATATTAAGTTAATAATAATAAAGTTATAGTGGCGAATGTTTTAAGTTGTAAGTCAAAATTCTGTCTGTGTAACACTACGCGATTAATACTCATTGTGATGTGCAAAACGTGGTATATGAATTATTGTATAAAATAGCATGGAAAAATACCGATTAAAAATTGCTACATACTAACAGGCAGTGTACCCGATCGTGTAGTAGTATAGTAAATGGTAAAATCCGTGTATCGTTCCAAAGACAATATCTAAGTCAAATTAGGATTATAAACTAAATTGTGATTAACTAATAAATTACAATTACAAGATATTTGGTTTGCCCTTTTTCGATGGGCGAATCAAGTGATGAATAAGATTAAAAGACAATATTTTTGGTATTTTAAGTTTTATGAAAGTAAAAAGATAGTTTTGATATCAAATTAAGGAAATATGCTCATCTAGACTTTTTACCCTTAATATTGAATGTTATTTAGGATTAAGATCGGATTGATTGGTTATGCACGAGAACTAATTAATTGGCTCACCAAGAGTAGTCTTGCGAAAACATTCAAACGGGATTACACGACGCAAGTGATGTTCTTGTCATCTAAGACCTCCTATTTGTAATCAACTAATTTAACTAGTTTGAAGACTTGAAGAATGATCAAGTCAATGGTGTGTTGTACATGATCCACTCCTATATCAACTAATGGTTTAACTTAGTTCATTCCCTTGGTCCGGTTAAATGCTCAATTCACCCACCCCAAGTAATTAACTAAATATAAACGTCACTAGATAAGGCAAATCACTAACACATGTTAATTAATGGAACTAGGTAGTTGAAAGAGTGTATAACATATTCTAAAAAATTGGCCATTCTCCTAAACGATTACACATACTAATTAATCTATCCCAAAGTATCTACAAGAGTCGTTCTTACATTCTCATGTAAATTAACCATTTGAACTCAACTTATCCCTTTTGGGTAAAAGACGGATAAACACATGTCACTAAGTGTAAATCAATACATTAACTTAACAAGATGATGTTTCTTAATCAAATGAACATATCAACTAGTTGAATCGAAAGGATTAAACTTAACAAGAATGGTTCTTGTATTCAAACATCAAACTATCGTGCATAATAACAATCAATCAATATTTAACATTCAATATTTCGGTTATTTATCTAGATGAACATAAAATGGACTAGCCAACAATCATGCTTGAAAACTTAAACAAAACAGTAACAAAGATAGAATTCATTGTAAATACAAGATTGACCTTTTAGGAGTAATCTTGGATGAAGCTCTTGAATGATCCTTGATTCTTCAATGATTTGAGTGCATAGATACACTTTGATAAGCCCAAGAATTACTTTGATTCGTATGTTTTTTGTCTTTGAACAGAAAGGAAACTGGTGCCCTTTGAAATGAAGCTGGACATGGAATTAAATAGGCTGACAGTGGTTGAAAAGCACTGTGCATGGCGCTAACAGTAAGGGTGCGCGGAGCGCACTCTTACCTACTTCACTTTGACTTTACAGCTAACGATCGCACCCTTATTTTGACTTGTGAGCGGCAGGGGTGCGCGGCGCGCTCAGTTGTGAGCGGTGCGCATAGGTGAATTTTGCACGGGGCGCACGCTGGTTTTCATTTTACAAGATTTCTGATCAATTTACACTTGCGCGGAGGGGTGCGCGGTTACTGTGCGCAGCGCGCACAGCCTGTTTATTTGCTGTTTTTGGATTTCTGAGCTGTTTCATCTTCATTCTAGCATGTTTCTTCAAGTTTATCATGATTATGGACTGAATTACAATGATAATGAAATATGAACGTAAAATCTAAGTTTACATACGAAATGAACATCAAATGAACTTGATATTACGACTAAAGATATGACTAATTTGAGTAATATCAAATCCCCCATACTTAACTCTTGTTTGTCCTCAATCAAGTCTTGTTCTAATCATTCGCATACAAAACACAAATATACATGAATCACACACATTATTTGAAGTATACTTTACACTAAATCACACGAAGCACACAAAACACACACATTATTTTGGAACACAAACTCACGCTATATGAAATACAAATTACACAAATGGAATACACACTCACACTTTTATGAACACATGTTTACACAATTGGAATACACACTCGTTGAGGTACACACACAATTTATGAAACACACGCACACATTTGGATTGTTTGGGAGAGACGAACTTCGGTGAAAGTTCTTTAAAAATTTGGATCCTTAGGGAAAATTGGATCTTTGAGAAAACATTTTAAGATTTTGAAAATGTCATTGCTAGTTTTTAAACTAGACACGTTTTCTGGCTTTAACCTCAAATTCCGGTTGAGGGTAACTGAATACCGAAGTCTCAGTCGGCGATTAGCAAGCTATTCGCCCCCATGATTGTAGTATCATGGAACTCTTAACTGGGCGCCCCCTGACGCGATATAAATATCGGTCTTTCATGACAATTTGTACAATTTAGATCAAGGGTTAAAACTACGAAGACTAAGCTATCGTGTGGGACAGATCCTGCTCCAGCTTATATATCGTAATCGGTTTTACACTGGACAGCTCCATGGATTTACCCTACCAAGTTTATTTTCGAGTTTGAAAGTTTAAGACTTTCCCTTCTCACTTTACCTTTATATCGTGATATGATATTGGTATGAAATGATATAGTTTAGGAAGTTTGCTATATCAAGTAAGGCAAAATTCGGAAGACTTTACTTCCTTCAAGGATGGACTAGATGCATCCTTTCCATTTAGTAACTTTTATTTCTTTTATTTTCAAGCCAAAAGCACTTTAATCGTTTTAACTTTGCAAAATTTTGTGATAATTATTCGAAAAGATTAGTAAAATCACCCCACACTTGGCTTTTTCGCTAATACTTTTAGTTCAAAAATTTTAAAATTTTTCATAAAATGCGACAATAAGCCAAGTTGCATTGCATATCCATTGCATATCCGAGAGAATTACCCCTCCCCCACACTTAAGATTAAGTAAGGCCCTCATTACTTAAAATCAGAAATAATTTAAAAATTCACGAGGGCATTAGTGTGAAAAGAGTTCGAAAACTTTGGCATAAAGCCGGAGATCGTGAAATGTAGGTGAGCGATGGTGCTGAACTTAATGCCAGCATAAGAACATCGTTCATTCCTTGATCTCTATCACAAATTCCAAATTGATTGTACTTCGCTGAACTTAATGCCAGCATCACTAAACCTTAATAATAAGAAACAAACAAACACACAAAATGAAATAGATAAAAGTGGTGTATTCAACACAACCTCCACAAACGTTAATTCTACAACATAAATATTCTAATTATTACAAACCATTGTTTTAAAAGAAACCATTCTGAAAATTACCAAAGTGTTACAAAATGTTACCAAATAGGGCACATGAGCCCTCTAATTGTCACCAAAGAAGTTACCAAAAGGCCAGCCAGAGTAGGTGCCCGAACCATCATTCCTAGGTCTTCCATGCGGGTATTGCTCCTCAAAGCGTCTTTATGCATCTTGCATAGACGCTTGTTCGTCATATAATGGAGGACTAAGAATTCGGTTTGGGGTATGGTAATAGGTCGGTTGTTGGTAGGAGGTAGCATAATATTCTTGTGGGTTTTTCATATATAAACCAACATTATGGCGAAGCCAATCGCCCCTGTAATTCCCCCAACTTTGGTCATACCTTACAGCCCTATTATGCTCGCGCTGCTCTTCATGATATTGGTTAAATTGTTGCCTTTATTGCTCATATTGGTCATCCCTGTTTTGATAACCTACCCTCATGTCATGAAACCCAGAAATAACTTCCTCCAACTCTTCTTCCCTTGACCTTTGTGTCCGCCTACGCCTTCGCCTTTGAAATTGTGGTAACTCTTCTTTAGTTTCAGGTTCTTCCATGTGAACCTCTTTCTCCGTATCATCTCTTCCAACACCGCTACCACCTGCTTCATGATCATTTACGCATGGTGGATGGTTAGCACATGGTGGGGCAACTCGAGGAACAAATGGAACGAGCCTTTGCTGATTGTTGTATTGCAAAAATTATGCATTAACATAATATGTACTTCCCAAAGGTTCCATTCTGTCCGGATTTTCCATTAACCGATCGAAATTAATACCCAACGACCTCGCTATCCTGGTTATATAGTGACCACCTACAATAGGGTTTGCTGATCTCGTCCCTGTATCGTCAAGATATTTTGCAATGGTGGTTGGAATGTCAACCGGAAATTTGTTGAAGATTTTTTCGACCAGAAAAACATCAAGCCTAGATACCTTATTATTGCCGTTTTTTCTTGCATTAAATGTGCAAGCAACTAACCTTTGGATAAACCTTTTATCTTGATGAGTTATTTGACTAAATTTGCTTCAGCTAGCGGAGAAGTCATCATTACTCATATCTATCCAAAATGGTCTCGGATCGTAGGAGGTTTCATAGTATTCGGCTTGTCAGAGAAAGGCATCTAGTTGATCATCATCGAGTTCATTGTATAGATCTAAGGCTCGAGCAAGATCTATTTGGCTCAGTGTTCGATCGGCACCACCCAATCTAAACCTCATAAAGTTTTGCCCCCTTAGATTTAAAATCATTTCAAACTTCAGAGTTGATATGAATTCTTTACATAATTCGGGGTATATGATGTTATGGATTCGCATGACATGTTCCCAAGCCCTTATTGTAATTTCTTGTCTTGATGAAACTCGATGTTTAACTTCCAACATTTTTGCCACTTTATCATATTGTCTTGCTTCAATCAATGGTGCCGGATTAAAATACCAAGTAGCTTCACATTTTTTTTCGTAAAACCCAAGCAAACTCGTTCGTATAGTCCGAATGGTCCCACACATAAGATAACCAAACAATAGGATCATTTTGATCCGGTGCGGGTGCTTGCTGCCCTCCTTGATGTGATCATTCTCCTTGTTGAGGTGCTTGTCTTGTTGACCTTGTCTACACATAGGAAACAACACCAAAACAAAAGGCATATAGAGATAATACCTTGTTAGTGTGAGTTTAAGTCAAAACAAATGTTCAAAGATACATATAGCACATAGTTATGTTAATCTTTCAAGCAAATAAATCCTTTAAAGAGCAAAGATTATCATGACTATCATAGCGGTATAGAAACCAAACTTGAACACAGTCATCAAGCACAATCTATCCCATAATGCTATTGTTACCCAAAAATTTATCATTTATATCATAATAAGCATAATTAAGTGGAAACACTAAAACTTTTCATGCTACATTATCAATCTATCATTCAATTCATGCTAGCATTCCAACTTTAATACTTATATTCATCTTAAGATAACAAAAACTCATGAAGTATCTAAAATCATCTTCAATCAAACCAAAATCACTAGTTACAAACCATTCTTAACACATTAACAAGCTAGGAATTTGATTAGCATGTAAACCCTAGAATCATAAGAATATTCTTAAAACACAATGGAATATCAATTTTAAGGCATACAAGGCATACATATCACTTAGAGCATGTTAATGTTCACAAAAATCATGAATTGAAGAAAACCCAGATAAATTCTTTAAACAATCCGAAATTAAGAAAGTGAAATCGATGTATTAAAAAGAATAAAATGTAGAAGAACATGAACATAATCTCCTCATCTTGAATTAGCTTGAAAATTGAAGAGATTTGATGAAGATTGGATGTAATTTGGTTAGGGTTTGGAAGGATTTTGAGTTTGAGAGAAATAGAATCAGATTTTTAGGGTGAAGAATGACAGAAATCGGGCTTGGGTTATTTATGGTTGAGATTAAAACGTGGACCCCACAATAATTGAACCAGAAATCAGCTAAACAAAGGGATGCGCAGCGTGCACAAGCGTGCACGGAGTGTTTCTTTTTAATTTTACATGGAGTGCACAAGACATGAGCTTAGAAAGCCTTTTGATCAAAATTTTCTCTAGTTCACGGAATGCAGAGGTGTGCGCGGGGTGCACACATAAGGGTGCGTGGCGCGCACCGTGTTTTCTTCATTGTTTTTTCGATTTTGATCAGTAGTTTTGTTTGGTAACATTAAGGTAATCGCAGAAGTAGTTTCAAGAACATTAAAATCACACAGAATCACTAAAAATCACACAATCCTAATTCTAACATTTGTGAAGGTTTAAAAACGAGTCGCTTCACCCGACTCTTCCCCCAAACTTAGGGAGCTTTGGGGTCGAAAATGAGTTTTACCTCATCTTCAATGTTCATAGGTCCATCAACATATAGTTTGACCCTGTGTTCGTTTACCTTAAACGTATCACCCTTCGCATTCCTTAATTCCACCGTTCCATATGAAAAAACCTTGTTAACAACAAATGGTCCCATCCATCGGGACTTGAGTTTTCTAGGGAAAAGTTTAAATCGTGAGTTGAATAACAAAACACGATCACCCTCTTTAAAATTTTTTGGATTCTTAAGACGGTTATCGTGCCAAACTTTGGTCTTTTCCTTGTATATGAGTGAGTTTTCATAGGCGTTATGTCTTGTGACGACCCGGAAATTTCCGATCAAATTTAAACTTAATCTTTATATGGATTCGACACGATAAGCAAAGTTTGTAAAGTTGAGTCTCAAAATTTTTGGAACTATTTACATGAATTCATTTACCTTTCGACTATTCCAGACGACTCACGAACCATTGTGTAAATAAATATGTATGTGTATATATATATATATATATATATATATATATATATATATAAATAAAATAATAATAAATATAAATATAAATATAAATATAAATATAAGCATATGGATATATATTAATTTGAATTAATAAAATACAAAATAATCATTTGAATTGAAAATATAAAGTAATATACAAAATAGTTAAATTATTGTTAAAATGAATCTATATATATATATATATATATATATATATATATATATATATATATATATATAACTTCTATAAATAATCAATATTATATGTAAATTGTATTATATATATATATGATATATAAATATTCAAATATATTATTATATAAATTAAGTAATACATAATTAATAAAAGGTAACGTTAAATCTTATTACAAGTAAAAAAAATATAGTTGTTATATTAGTGTTACTTCCATTAATATCAATATCTGAATTACAATATAATATAAAATATATATAAATATAGAAATTAAGACTTACAACTTGTTATTACTAATATTATAGATATTATCATTTAGAATCATTATTATTATAGATTATGATTATTTATTAATATCATTAATATTATGATAGCTATTATTATTAGAAAATAATATAATCTATTATTTTTATCATTTATAACATTAGTATTCCTATTATTATTATGTATTATTCCTATTATCAATCAAAATTTTTTATTTAATTGTTTATTATTAATATCATTATTCCTAAACTATTAGTATTAATATTAATATTAAATCTATTATTATGATTATTAGTATTTGGATTACTATTATAATTGTAATTATTAAAACATTAATATTAATGATAAAATTCATATATATAGGTACATGAATCTGCCTTCTTTCACTATCAAACTGTTTTAAATGTTGTTCTCTATCTGTAAATATCGAATATATTTACAGATACCACCAAAATTAGTTAGCAATCGGTATCACATTATATATTTTTTTATTTTATTTTACTCTCTGATTGATATCCTGTCGACTTCTTTGCTAAAAAAAAAAATCGATCCATCTCAGTTATTAAGGGATACCAATCTAATTTACACACTCAACTATCCACTTCAATTATATCTAACAGCTTTTATCCAATTAAAATAAAAAAAAATAGAAACAGCCGATACCCCTGTTCTTGAGTAAATTTTCTAAAAACTCGAATTCAAATAAAAATTCAAAATGTGTTAATGCAGTTGGGTTAGGAATCGTCCATCAAAACTATCTGTAAGTTTTCATGATTCAAATCTTCCTATTAATTTCTAATTTTGAAGTCAAAGTTAAATTTCAAAAAGGTCAAAGAATGTGTTCATGAAGAAATTCGTAGTTGTTTGGATGTTTCCGATCAAATTGATGATTCACAAAGTTTCCTGGAGTGATTTAAAACACATTTTGTGTTGAAAACTTTATCTAAAATGTTCTCGTTTGTCCAATCAAAATTTTTTTCTTCCTTTTGGTCTGCGTCGAACAGGAGCTGCATAAATGTTTTTTTATTTTTTTATTTTCCTTTTACTCTTTTGTTGCATTTTAATTTGATACAAACATTGATATTAATTCGTTACGATTATTTTGATGTAAATAAATCAGAGTTATATTGATTTGAGGGATTGGCCGATTCTTTTTATAATGAAGAAGATGATGAAGGGAAGGAAAATAGAAAAAAAAACATATTATATAGATATAGGACAGAGATAATAACAGAAAAGAATGGGCAGTGCAATGGTTTAGAACGTTAGGAGGGAGCGGGAGGTCGCGGGTTCGGGCTCGGTCTGGGAAACTCTTTTTAGAAATCCGTTTTTAAGGTAGTTTTCATTTTCAAAATTTCTATTATTATTTTTATTATTATTGTTATTATTATTATTATTGTTATTACTATGATTATTAGTATTGTTATTGGTATTATTGCTATTATTAGTATTATAACATTTATTATTATTATTATTATTATCATAGTTATAAGTATTAAAACTATTATTATTATTATTAGCATTATTAATGTATTTATCATTATTATAAATTTTGTCATTTAGGTATTAGTTAACATTATTATTAATATGATTATAGTTATAAATAAGAATATTGTTATTATTATCATTTTTATTATTATAATTATTATTATTATATTATTACTAGTATCATGTTTATTAAAAACTAGCCTTTTTATTAAAGTATCATTTTTATTATTATTATCATTATTAGAAAAATTATCATTTTTATCAAAACTATTATTATCATATTCACTAATAAACCTAATCATTATCATTACTAAAGATTATTATTATAAATATTATTAGTATAGCTATTATTATTATTATCACTATTAATATTATTTTTAAATATTATTATTATTATTATTATTAGTATTATTAACATATTTTTATTATAAATGTTATTTCGACAAAAGATAATTATGTAAAGATATAAATATTACATATATCATAAGTACATCTAAAGTTACTATAACATATATAGATATACATAACATTTGAAATAATAAATACATTACTATTTTAAATAAGTAATATATTATATAATTAATATATATAAACGGGTTTGATTACGATTACATGTTAATTAGAGGAGTTAACATATATACTTGATATAGGTTCGTGAATCCAAGGCCAACCCTGCATTGTTCAGTTGTTTAATGTCGTTATATGTATTTTTACTACAAAATACAGTATGGTGAGTTTCATTACTCCCTTTTTAAATGCTTTTGCAATATATATTTTTGGGACTGAAAATACATGCGCTTTTATAAATGTTTTACGAAATAGACACAAGTAATCGAAACTACATTATATGGCTGAATGATCGAAGCCGAATATGCCCCTTTTGCTTGGTAGCCTAAGAATTAGTAAACCGATCTACTAATTGACGCGAATCCTAAAGATAGATCTATTGGGCCTAACGAACCTCATCCAAAGTACCGGATGCTTTAGTACTTCGAATTCATTTTTTATCATGTCCGATGGATTTCCCGGAATGATATGGGATATTCTTATATGCATCTTGTTAATGTCGGTTACCAGGTGTTCAATCCATATGAATGATTTTTGTCTCTATGCATGGGACGTATATTTATGAGAAATGAAAATGTAAATCTTGTGGTCTATTAAAATGATGGAAATGATAATTTATGTTAAACTAATGAACTCACCAACCTTTTGGTTAACACTTAAAAGCATGTTTATTCTCAGGTATGAAAGAAATCTTTCGCTGTGCATTTGCTCATTTTAGAGATATTTCTTGGAGTCATTCATGACATATTTCAAAAGACGTTGCATTCGAGTCGTTGAGTTCATCAAGAATATTATTAAGTCAATTATAGTTGGATATATTATGAAATGGTATGCATGCCTGTCAACTGTCGATGTAATGAAAGTTTGTCTTTTAAAAACGAATGCAATGTTTGTAAAATGTATCATATAGAGGTCAAGTACCTCGCGATGTAACCAAATGTAATGTATTCGTCCAGATGGATTAGGATGGGTCCCTTCATGTCTCAACTCATCCAACTCATTAAGTTGGTTTAAACGAAGGTTTCCCACTTCTTCATGATCGAGATTACATGTCTTAAGAGCCCAATGTGATTTGTGCTCTATCTCCAAAGGGAGATGACATGACTTCCCATAGACTAAGCGGTAAGGTGTGGTTCTAATAGGAGTTTTGTAGGCGGTTCTAAATGCCCACAAAGCATCGTCAGGCTTCGTTTACCACACCTTAGGATTGGATTCAACCGTTTTCTCAAGGATCCTTTTAAGTGCCCGATTCGTGTTTTCAACTTGCCCACTTGTTTGTGGGTGATAAGATGTAGAAATTTTATGGGTTATCCCATATCGTTTCAACATCTTTTCTAACTGGGTGTTGCAAAAATGGGTACCACGATCACTAATTAAAGCTTTCGGGGTACCGAATCGGGCACAAAGCTCTCTAAGAAAATTTATGACAACTCGTGCATCGTTAGTTGGGAGAGCCTGTGCCTCTGCCCATTTTGACATGTAATCAACGGTAACGAGTATGTATTGGTTGGAGTTGGATTTTGGGAATGGTCCCATGAAATCTATGCCCCAAATATCGAACACCTCACAAACTTGGATTATGTTTTGAGGCATTTCGTCTCTTTGACTAATCTTTTTTGCCCTTTGATAAGAATCGCATGATTTACATATTTGGTGGGCATTGTTGAAGATGGTAGGCCAATAAAAACCGGCCTCATAGACTTTTCTTCCAGTGATTTGGGGTCCGAAATGTCCACCAGTGGGACCAAGATGACATTGGAGAAGAATTTGATTGCATTCTTCCCCGAAGACACAATGACGGATTATCAAATCGGGACATCACCTAAATAGATAAGGGTCTTCCCAAAAATAGTATTTTAGGTCACTAAAGAATTTCTTCCTTTTCTGATGTGACCAACCGGTTTCTAGGTACCCCCAACAATGTAATTGGTGAAATCAACATACCACGGGTCTTCCACTTTCTCTACTCACATGAGGTATTCATCAGGAAAATCATCTTTAATACTCGATTCATGGAGTACTTCAAGATTGGGATTTTCAAGTCTAGAAAGATGGTCAGCCGCGAGATTTTAGGCACCTTTCTTGTCCTTAATCTCGATACCAAATTCTTGCAATAGCAAGACCCATCTTAGCAATCGAGGTTTGGCATCCGGCTTAGAGAAAAGATATTTCAATGCCGAATGATCGGTGAAGACAATTGTCTTCGGTAGGACAAGATATGATCGGAATTTGTCAAAAGAAAAGACGATAGCAAGGAGCTATTTTCCATTGTTGTGTAGTTCAATTGGGCTCCTTGTAAAGTCTTGCTTGCATAATAAATGGGTTGAAAACATTTCTCAACCCGTTGGCCCAAAACTGAACCAACTGCAAAATCCGATGCATCGCACATTAGCTCGAATGGTAATGACCAATTTCGAGCTATGATTATTGGTGCGTTAACAAATTTTTGTTTTAAAATGTTGAATGCCTTAGTGCATTCACTTGTGAAAACAAAGGGTGCATCTTTTTCGAGAAGTTTATTCAATGGCGTTGCAATTTTTGAAAAATCTTTAATAAATCGCCGGTAAAACCCGGCATGCCCAAGAAAACTTCTTACACCCTTCACATTTGAAGGAGGTGGAAGGTTGGCAATGACGTCAACCTTTACTGGATCCACCTGAATACCAACACTTGAGATTTTGTGCCCCAAGACAATGCCTTCTTTAACCATAAAGTGGCATTTCTCCCAATTTAGTACTAAGTTTGATTTCTCACACCTAATTAGCATTTTCTCCAAATTTAGAAGGCATGAATCGAAAGTGTCACCGAAGACTGAAAAGTCATCCATGAACACTTCCATGCATTCTTCAATCATATCATGGAAAATGGCCATCATGCACCTTTGGAATGTTGCGGGAGCATTACATAGACCAAAGGGCATTCGCCGGTATGAAAAGGTGCCATAAGGACACGTGAAGGTAGTCTTTTCTTGATCGTCGGGGGAGATGGGAATTTGAAAGTACCCAGAAAAACCATCTAGGAAACAATAAAAGCTATTTCCCGCTAGTCTCTCTAACATTTGATCAATGAATGGTAGCGGAAAATGGTCTTTTCTTGTGGCATCGTTTAACTTACGATAATCTATACAAACTCGCCACCCCGTGACAGTTCGTGTTGTGATAAGCTCGTCTTTAGAATTTGTGGTAACAGTTATACCACCCTTTTTAGGAACACAATGGACCGGGCTTATCCACGGACTGTATGAGATTGGGTAGATTAGACCTGCATCTAGCAATTTAATGATTTCCTTTTTGACAACATCTTGCATATGAGGATTTAGTCCCCTTTGACGTTGCACCACTGGTTTGGAATTTTCTTCCATTAAGATCTTGTGAGTGCAATAAGAAGGACTAATTCCTTTTATATCATGGATTTTCCATGCAATAGCCTGTTTGTGGGCCTGTAACATGGAAACAAGACGTTCTTTTTCATGTTTAGAAAGAAGTGAGGAAATAATTACCGGAAGCTTCGAATCTTTCTGAAGGAAAGCGTACTCAAGATGATAAGGGAGCGGCTTAAGCTCCAAAATTGGAGGTTCCTTAATTGAGGGCTTACTCCGGTACTCGTTATCCTTGTTCAGTTGTTCTAACTCCTCCTCAGTTGGTTCATACCCATTTGCCATCAATGTAGCCATCACATCCATTTCTTCTTCAGGAAATTCTTCATCTCCACTCGCCAAATCGTATGTACCTGTTTCATCCGATTCGGGAAATTCCTGCAAGAAATCATAATGCGAATCTATGCTTTGCATAAAATAACAAGTATCATCTGAAGATTCAGGATATTTTAATGACTTGTCAATTGCAAAAGTCGCACTAGCTTCACCAATTCTAAGGGTCAACTGCTGATCATAAACATCAATGACACATCTAGCAGTATTTAAAAATGGTCGACCCAAAATAATTGTTATTCTGTCATCAACTTCCATGTCTAAAACCACAAAGTCTGTCGGAAAAATCAGATTCCCGATCTTAACTAACATATTCTCTATTATTCCTCGAGGGAATTTTATAGAGCGATCAGCTAGTTGAATAGCCATTCGTGTGGTCTTGAGTTCCCCAGGGGCTAATTTAAGGTAAATCGAATAGGGCATCAAATTGATGCTAGCCCCCAAATTGGCTAATGCCCTCATACAATCAAGGTCACCCATTAGACATGGAATAGTGAAACAACCCGGATCTTCAAGCTTTTCGGGAAGTGTGTTGGACACCAGCGCTGAACATCTAGCATTTAAAGTGACCGATGAAACGCTTTCCATCTTCTTGCGGTTAGTAAGTAAGTCTTTTAAGAACTTAGCATACTTGGGCATACCTGAAATCACATCAATAAAAGGCATATTTATGTTAATTTGTTTAAACATATCTAGAAATTTTGACCTTTCGGCTTCGAGCCTTTCTTGTTGTTGCTTCCTTGGGTATGGAAGCGGTGGTTGATATGGCTTCACTACGGGTTTCTCCCGTTCTTCCTTCTCAACCACTTGTTCCGGCTCCTTAAACGGTTCATCATTTTTGTTCAACGGAACAATGAAATCAGAATCTTCAGGCATTATTGGAGCTTCATATGTTAGACCACTCTGTGTGGTGATAACATTGGCGTGCTCATTTCGGGGGTTCTTATTAGTATCGCCCGGTAAACTCCCTGGTTTTCTTTCACTAAGTAAACTAGCTAAACCACTCATTTGCTTCTCCAAATTCTGAATTGCGACTTGTTGGTTTTTGAATTGGTGTTCATTTTTCTCGTTTGTTTGGCTTATATTGGTAACAAGCTGGGTCTGAGATGCAATTAACTTCTCCAACAAACTCTCCATATTTGACTTTTTCTTTTCGTTTTGGGGTTTTTGATAGAAACCCGGAGATTGTTGTTGGAACCCATTACTTGACCCTTATTGGTAATTGGAATTTTGACCTTGAGGGTTGTATGGGTTGTTGAAGTTTCGGTTAAATTGGGCTCTTCCTTGAAATTGATTATTATTTCTTTGGCTTATGAAAGCCACTTCTTCTTTCTGAGCCATTGTTAAATCGGCATCACAATCTTTTCCTAAATGGAGACCACCACAATATTCACAACCTACCTTCATACTATGAATTTCCTTGGTGATCTTTTCCATGTTTCGAGCAACACCGTCTATTTTCACACTTAGGGAACTAAGGTCATCATAAGCACTGGCGCTTTGGACTTGAGCATGACGAGTAATTGGTCGTTCTTGATGCCACTCATGAGAATAATTAGCTTGCTTCTCGATTATCTCATAAGCTTCTTGTTCGGTTTTGTCCATGAGTGAACTTTCGGCCGCTTGATCAATGGAAATTCGGGTTGCAACATCACAACCCTTGTAAAAGATTTGAAATTTTTGGAAGGTATCCAAACCATGGTTTGGACAACCTCTTAGCATTTTGGAAAATCGATTCCATGCTTCATACAAGGTTTCCATCGGCTTTTGACAAAATTGGGTAATTTCTTGTTGGAGTCTCGCGGACTTAGAAGCTGGAAAATATTTCTTAAGAAATTTTTCCAACATACCATCCCAAGTTTCTATCGTAGCCTCGAGCAATGAATCCAACCAACTCCGTGCTTTCCCGTGGAGTGTCCATGGGAAAAGTCTTAAAAATATGGCTTGATCAGTGTCCGGTTGAAGCTTGAATAGAAGACACATCTCTTGAAAAAGACGAATATATTCATTTGCATCTTCATTCGGACCACCGCCAAATTGACATCTGTTGTTAATCATCTGGAGAATAGGTCCTTTTATTTCAAATTTTACCTCACCAGGTGTCTGAGTAATTGCACTTCCTTGTCCGGTTCGGGTTGCCTTCATCTTGGCCGCCATTGATTGTCTTGGTACCACCGGTCTTGCCTCTCCTTCCATTTCAAATTTGGAGGATGAACGGGTTCACCAAATTCAGAATAACTTGGCTTGGTTGTACTTGATTCTGAATCAAAAGTTTCTTGCTTTGATGAAGATTCAAAAAGTTCAAGTACTTCTTTTGGGATTCTACCAAGCTTTCTATCAGGTTCTGTAAGCGGTGTAAGTAATGGAGAATCTGAACTTCGGGTATGTGGCATATGCAACCTAAAATCTGTCAATCACACAACTAACAAAACTATTAAACGCACCAATTCTATAAGTTTAAAAATCAAAGACTATTAATAATTTAAAAAGAATTAAGAAACTACTTAATCACAAATTAGTTAATAATTCTATTTTGACACAAAACTGTCCCCGGCAGCGGCGCCAAAAACTTGATGTGCAAAACGTGGTATATGAATTATTGTATAAAATAGTATGGAAAAATACCGATTAAAAATTGCTACACACTAACAGGCAGTGTACCCGATCGTGTAGTAGTATAGTAAATGGTAAAATCCGTGTATCGTTCCAAAGACAATATCTAAGTCAAATTAGGATTATAAACTAAATTGTGATTAACTAATAAAATTACAATTACAAGATATTTTGGTTTGCCATTTTTCGATGGGCGAATCAAGTGATGAATAAGATTAAAAGACAATATTTTTGGTATTTTAAGTTTTATGAAAGTAAAAAGATAGTTTTGATATCAAATTAAGGAAATATGCTCATCTAGACTTTTTACCCTTAATGTTGAATGTTATTTAGGATTAAAATCGGATTGATTGGTTATGCACGAGAACTAATTAATTGGTTCACCAAGAGTAGTCTTGCGAAAACACTCAAACGAGATTACACGACGCAAGTGATGTTCTTGTCATCTAAGACCTCCTATTTGTAATCAACTAATTCAACTAGTTTGAAGACTTGAAGAATGATCAAGTCAATGGTGTGTTGTACATGATTCACTCCTATATCAACTAATGGTTTAACTTAGTTCATTCCCTTGGTCCGGTTAAATGCTCAATTCACCCACCTCAAGTAATTAACTAAATGTTATAATAAGATCCCTATAAACGTCACTAGATAAGGCAAATCACTAACACATGTTAATTAATGGAACTAGGTAGTTGAAAGAGTGTATAACATATTCTAAGGAATTGGCCATTCTCCTAAACGATTACACATACTAATTAAGCTATCCCAAAGTATCTACAAGAGTCGTTCTTACATTCTCATGTAAATTAACCATTTGAACTCAACTTATCCCTTTGGGTAAAAGACGGATAAACACATGTCACTAAGTGTAAATCAATACATTAACTTAACAAGATGATGTTTCTTAATCAAATGAACATATCAACTAGTTGAATCGAAAGGATTAAACTTAACAAGAATGGTTCTTGTATTCAAACATCAAACTATCGTGCATAATAACAATCAATCAATATTGAAATGTCCCGTTCTTATTGATTAAAAACATTCCATATTAATTGATTTCGTTGCGAGGTTTTGACCTCTATATGAGACGTTTTTCAAAGACTGCATTCATTTTAAAACAAACCATAACCTTTATTTCATCAATAAAGGTTTAAAAAGCTTTACGTAGATTATCAAATAATGATAATCTAAAATATCCTGTTTACACACGACCATTACATAATGGTTTACAATACAAATATGTTACAACAAAATAAGTTTCTTGAATGTAGTTTTTACACAATATCATACAAGCATGGACTCCAAATCTCGTCCTTATTTAAGTATGCGACAGCGGAAGCTCTTAATAATCACCTGAGAATAAACATGCTTAAAACGTCAACAAAAATGTTGGTGAGTTATAGGTTTAACCTATATATATCAAATCATAATAATAGACCACAAGATTTCATATTTCAATACACATCCCATACATAGAGATAAAAATCATTCATATGGTGAACACCTGGTAACCGACATTAACAAGATGCATATATAAGAATATCCCCATCATTCCGGGACACCCTTCGAATATGATATAAATTTAGAAGTACTAAAGCATCCGGTACTTTGGATGGGGTTTGTTAGGCCAAATAGATCTATCTTTAGGATTCGCGTCAATTAGGGTGTCTGTTCCCTAATTCTTAGATTACCAGACTTAATAAAAAGGGGCATATTCGATTTCGATAATTCAACCATAGAATGTAGTTTCACGTACTTGTGTCTATTTTGTAAATCATTTATAAAACATGCATGTATTCTCATCCCAAAAATATTAGATTTTAAAAGTGGGACTATAACTCACTTTCACAGATTTTTACTTCGTCGGGAAGTAAGACTTTTGATCAATTTACACTTGCGCGGAGGGGTGCGCGGTTACTGTACACGGTGCGCACAGCCTGTTTATTTGCTATTTTTGGATTTCTGAGCCGTTTCATCTTCATTCTAGCATGTTTCTTCAAGTTTATCATGATTATGGACTGAATTACAATGATAATGAAATATGAACGTAAAATCTAAGTTTACATACGAAATGAACATCAAATGAACTTGATATTACGACTAAAGATATGACTAATTTGAATAATATCACATTGTAAGTTATGTTCAACCTTTTTAAATTGATGTCTCGTAGTTATATTATTATTATGCTTATTTAAGCCGAAGTAATCGTGATGTTGGACTAAATATTAAGATTGGGTTATTGGGTTTTGGACCATAATTGGGGTTTGGACAAAGACCGACACTTGTGAAAATTGGACTATGGGCTATTAATGGGCTTTATATTAATTAAATGATATCTCGTTGATTTAATATAGAGATTTATAATTTGACGTATTTATATATACCTACATACGCTTGACTGGGTACGGTGGGCGGGATATCTATAAATACTAATAATTGTTCATTTGATCGGACACGGGGAAGGATTAATAGTCACTGGACTCATTAAAACGGGTGTGGATTACATTCAAGGGTAATTGGTGTAATTGTTAACAAAGTATTAAAACCATGGATTACACGCAGTCGAAAACCTGGTGTATTCATTAAACAAAGTATTAAGACCTTGTTATAGTTCGAATCCCCAATTAGTTGGAATATTTGACTTCGGGTATAAGGTTAATTTGGTGAAGACTCTCGCACTTTATAATTATGACCGATGGACTATTATGGACAAAACCAGATGAACATATCAAATAATTCAGGACAAAGGACAATTAACCCATGATAATAAATTAAAATCAACACGTCAAACATCATGATTACGGAAGTTTAAATAAGCATAATTCCTTTATTTTATATCTCATCGCACTTTATTTATCGTCATTTTATTTATCGTACTTTAAATTATTGCATTTTTAATTATCGCACTTTTATTTTATCGCATTTTTATTTATCGTCATTTACTTTACGCTTTAAATTAAGTTAATATTTTGCATTAGGACTTAAAATTGACAAATCGGTCATTAAACGGTAAAACCCCCTTTTATAATAATAATAATAATACTTATATCTATATATATATATATATATATATATATATATATATATATATATATATATATATATATATATATATATATATATATATATATATATATATATATATATATATATATATATATATATATATATATAGTTTATAATAAAATATAGCGTTAAACTCGGCTGTATCCCTGTGGAACGAACCAGACTTACTAAAAACTACACTACTCTACGATTAGGTACACTGCCTATAAGTGTTGTAGCAAGGTTTAGATATATCCATTCAATATATAAATAAATAACTTGTGTAAAATTGTAGCGTATTTAATAGTATTTCGTAGTAAAATATAATCTATTTCGTACTACACCTCGCACACATCACTTTTATACAATACTCTGATACAAACATTGTATTATGGAAAATGCTTATATTATCTTATTTTGTTGTGTTTCACAAGAATAATCTCTTCCGATTTATACTTCGAGAAATCATATAAAAATATAATAATTGATGGATCTATGACGAATGTTATGTACTTACTAGTGAAATGACTCGTGGAACCACGAGTTTATTTAAACGAAACAGTTTAATGATATGTTTTAGGTATTAAGTGAACGTAAATGCTAAAGTTATTTAGTTCAATGACCAGTGAAACCACAGAGTCCGACTAAAAAATTCGTCAGCTGAACATTTCATCAAGCACCTAAAATGCATATTAAACAATCAACATCCAATCATAAAGATAATATTGGTTATCATTTTATTTTAAAAGTGTAAATTAAAATATAAATTTAGAATTGGTTTCCTTCTGCCAAGTTTTTATACATTCTCGTACTCAATTCAAAATAATTAACTAAAATAATTCAAAATTATTTAATTTTAATAATTAAAATAATTATTAATAAGATTTAATAATAATAAGTAATTAATAAGATTTAATTTTAATTAAAAATTATTTACATTAATGACATCACTCACCATGCTTAGATTTTTTTCTTTTTCTTTTTGATTTTTTCTTAACAAAGAAAATAGCTTAAAAATTACATCATCATTATAGGATATTAATATTAACTATAGATAGATAGATGTGTATATGTTCGATGTTCGATATTTAGGGCTTTCAACTACTTATCTAAATGGGCCAATATAACATTTCAGTAGCTGGTCCAAAGTCTGCAAAACTAAACCACAGCAGCCCAAAATGTAATCATAGTATGAGTTACATTTTTACCCAATCCGAAGCTTGAAGATGAAATTATACCACGTCAGTTTCCTCTCTATTTCACATTATTAAACTTAAGCATTTCTTAAATTGATTTAGGTCTTTTGTTCTACTAACTAACTCTAGCTGTAGACAGAAATAATTTCGCCAAAAAACGTTATATATAACCCTAAACTTTGAGATCTATTTCAATAAAAGTTCTATACTTTGGGACATTTAAGGATTTTAGCTTCTATATACAATACATATAACCAACTTTGTATTTCACACTACTAGTTGAAACGATGATATCAAACAAACTATGAAATACATCATTATTGGGGTATTCAATTGAAAATATAATTTTGTTGGGGGCATTTAATCAAACACGTAACCTACTAGAAACCACACACTTACGTTAAAGTGAAAGGATTTAAACATGACAAAATGAATGTAAATCACAACATAATTATTGATCAACTCGTATTAGTGTTTATGTGGACGTGCCTACTTGTACGAGTACGGATACAATTATATATAGTACATTTTTTTGTGTGGCAGTTGGCTAATTCGATTAAGTAGAGTTAAGTTGCCAAATTTATGCTCATTGATTGGTTTTTGTACTTGCTCGGTTATAATGTCATCATGATTGGTGATGAGAATAAGAAAGAAATTTAATCATGTTGTTATTACTATCACTGATCATGAATATTGATAAATTTACTATAGTCTATACACATGCATTGAACTTGTATCGTATACACTTGTAAAGTTGTACAGTAATTCATATCTATCAAAGTTCACGGTGAATATATTAATCCCTTTTGTAGCATTTCTCTAGAGCTTTGGAGAAAGGTCAGAGTATGGACCAATGTTTCGATGCCAATATTTACGAATTGGGGAGAGTGGGTTGCTTAGTTTGACAATTGGCAATTTCACTCATCTTCGAAGGAAGGCATGTACGCGGTTATCGCTTGTTTGTTATGGCATATTTGGAAATGGAGAAATGGGGTGATTTTCAACGACAAAAAATTGAAGGAGTGTATTTTCGATTCTATTCAGTTGTATTCATTTAATTGATTTGTTAGTAGAGGAAAATCAAACGTAAGTTGGAACGATTGGCTCATTAAACCATTGTAATTGTTGGTTTTTTCGCCCTCTAGCGTCTTGTTAGAGGGTGTTTGTTTATAAAATTTCTGCCGTTTAAAAAAAAGAGAGAATGGTATACTTTTTTATTCATACCGATCCCCAGAATAATAGTTTACAAGTTAACTCACGCAACACAAAACAGATGCCTAGAGTTGTGTATTTCTTTCACCCATTATATCCCTTAATGTACGTATTACGTATATATTATGATATCTTTTCGTGTTAGATTCAGCTAAATATTTTGGATGTATAAACTCAAGTAATTCATGACACAAACATAATACCATGCTTTTGAATGCACATATAATCATAAGGTAGGATAATACCATCCTATAATCATTAATTATACAAGGTAGGACTCTATATTCGATAGACATCAAATAGTACGTAATTGTTAAGCACACAGTCTCATATTTTCCATATAAATAAAATATCAAATATCACTAATTAAAGTTATCTTTACATGTTTTGTTTATAACCGAACTCTTTCTTTCTTTGAACCCATACAAATTCACCGGTTATGTTTACAGTTTTGTCATTTTAAATCAGTTCTTAAACTGAAAACCGAATTGAATTAAAAAATTGAATCAATATGGCAAAATTAAATCAAACCAAGTCGAATACTAAATTTGAATTTGATTCAAATTTTGTTAAAACAAAAAAATAAAGTAGCATTTTCATAAAAATCATCTTTGAACGTGGGCGAATACAGAGATTGTGGACAAAGTAACATACTAATCCGTTCTAAATTTGTATAGGAAAAACATGTTGACACTTGATTGTGGGCGAATACAACAAAAGGAGACCACCATTTGAACGTACAAAAGATGCATTGTCGTCGAAGTGGTCCAAATTGATTGCCGATTGCAACAAGTATAATGCTATAAATCACCGTTTGAAAAAAGAATGGCAAAGTGATGATATGATGTACTTTTCCATTGACGGTGTGGCGAACAATTTAGGGAGGAGGTTAGGAAGGTTTTTTCAAATTATAAGGCTTGGAGTTTTTTGATGAACAAGTCAAAATGGCTACATTCCGATCCGGTTGTTGTCGGTAGGCGAAACGCTCGACGTGAACCCGTGTATGAGAACATAAATAGTGGTGAGCTGGTGATGATCATTGACCCGATGTGTGTTACTTGAACCAAGATGAAGATGAAGAAAATCAAAGAAACCCAAACGAGTAGCTTTTCGGTGATGATCATTTGCCCGCTCCTCCCGTAAAACCAAGAAGATTAAGAAACTCAAGATCCTTAACAAGCTAAAGGAAATCAAGGAAAACGTCAAATGGTTTCGCAAATCAATTCGAGAGTCTTTGCATTTGTCTTTGAAATAAACCTTTGAAGAAGTTTGTTTCACAAAGAAAAGTTACTACAATCAGATGAATGTGAAATCGCAATTAAGGATTTTGACGATTGATACGGATAACATGATTAAGAAAGATATGAAGACAATTGAGAAGAAAAGGCCAAGATCCGCCGAGAGACGGAGTTGGAAGAATGCATTCGTCGGAGGAGGACGAGGAGGAAACGAAGTAGTTTATCGTATAAGTTTATCGTAGTTTGTTTAATTAATGAATAAGTAGAATTTCATTTAGGAAAAGTTTGTTTGATTTTTTTAAGTCTAATGTATTTTTTTTCTTTTCAATGCAACGTTTATTTTAATTATATATTATTGTCTATTTTGTTATTTAAAATATTTAGTTTATAAAAATTAACTAAAAGTTAAATTAATAATAAAAATAATATTATTTTTTTTCTCTTGAAGACACTGAAACTAACCTTGATTGACTCCATTTTCTCTCTAAAGTCGGTATTTAAGTGTCAATCGATTCAGTCCTTAATGATTAAGAAGACACTAAAAGACACTAACCATCACGACACCTAATGCTCTTATACAATACTCCGGTACAAACATTGTATTATGGAAAATGTTTATATTATCTTATTTTGTTGTGTTTCACAAGAATAATCTCTTCCGAATTATACTTCGAGAAATCATATACAATTATAATTGATGGATCTATGACGAATGTTTATGTACTTATGTGTATATGTTCGATGTTCGATTTTTAGGGCTTTCAAGTACTACTTATCTAAATGGGCCAATATAACATTTCAGTAGCTGGTCCAAAGTCTGCAAAAGTAAACCACAGCAGCCCAAAATGTAATCATAGTATGAGTTACATTTTTAGGGCTTTCAACTAGAGGTGCAAATAAAACCCGGACCCGAAATGTACCCGACTCAATACCCGGAACCGGTTCCATAAAAAAACCGGGTATTGAAAACCCGCTACCCGGTTCCAATACCCGATCCAGGTAGGACCAGGTTGATGTTTCGGATATCAACGGGTAAAACCCGGGTACATAACCGGGTAAAACCCGGGTAAGAAAAAAACCGGGTAAACCCCGGGTTTCAATTGCATGTGAACGTTACCTTGTACCATCCACTGATCCACGTGTCCATCATTATGTGGTTCTCAGCAAAGGTGTTAAAGCTAGTTTGATAGATATAGGCTCACTTTTACAGTATGTTACCAGACATCGATTTTACATGTTACATTATTATTTAAATTTTAAATTTATAAATTTATACTCCATAACAAATAATATTTATTTTTCATCCGTATAATGTCATTATGGTCCATTACATTTTTTACATTTATTCCTCCAATCACCAATATAGTTTCTAGCCGTTTATTTTTTAACTTTTGAAACTTTTATTTGACCATTTTACCCTCAAACGTTTAGTATAAATAGACCTTAATAGTTTTGGTTCAAAACACATCAAAACAATATCAAAAATCTCTCTAATTACTCTCCAATCTCACTAAATTTTCTAATTTTTCTTTGTTATAATGGATCCCAACTCTCAAACTTCCGGTTCGGGTTCCGCTTCCGTTTCAAGCATGTCAAAAAACAAAGTTTACACAAACGATGATATTGATCGTATTGTTACAACTACCCGAAATCCAAATGTTTGGGCCTTTTTCGATCTGTGTTATATGAGGGACGGGTCGAAAATGGCTCGTTGCAAGAAATGTTACAAGTATCTTAAATCCGATTCTAACACGACACTTAACAAACATAAAAATTCTTGTACAACGGTTATTTCCGAGGGGTCGCAAGCTACTCTTGGTTCCGACGGTGGTATTTTTGTATATGATGTAGAAGCTCTTCGTGAAGATTTTACGAAGTATGTCATTCAACAAGCGCTTTCATTCAACCACTTCGACAACGTTAAGCTTACGGAAATCATCAAGCGTCGACTACAACCGCGTTATCAACAAGTAAGTCGTACTACTCTTCGAAATGACGCTATAAAATTATGGGCACGGGCTAAAAATGATATAATTCAAGGTTTTCAAATTTATAAATATGGTGTTTCTATAACTTGTGATGTTTGGACCGCACCACATGGTACGGCGAATTCTTATCTCGCTGTAACCGCTCATTGGTTTCATCCCGATTCTTGGTTATTAATGAAACGGACAATTGCTTTTAAACTATTTGGTTATCCCCATACGGGAAATAATTTAAGAAAAATTTTAAGTGACACTTTACTTGAATATAATCTAGATGATAAAGTTTTTTCTATTTCGCTTGATAATGCCTCTAATAATACTAGAGCTATGGAATTATTAAAATTACGTTTAAAACCAAAGTTAGATGGTGCTTTTTTTCATTCTCGTTGTGTTGCTCATATTATAAATTTGTCCGTACAAGCGGCATTAAAAATATGTGATAAACTAAAATCAAAATTTAAAACTTTATTAGTCACAATATATAGTTCGAGCAACGAACGACAAGCAAACTATAGACGCTTTTGTAAACAAATTAATGAACCCGTCCTAGGACCTTGCTATGATAATAATACTAGATGGAATTCTACTTGTTTAATGTTTGAAAATATAATACGACAACGTAGTACTTTAAACGATTTTAATGAACAACTTGTTGCTAGAAATAAGTCCGTTTCTATAACCAACCAAGATTGGAATAAACTAATTGAACTTACAAATTTTTTACAAGTTTTTAAAACGGCAACAACTATATTATCGGGTGTTTATTACCCAACTAGCCCACTAGTTTTAAACCAACTTTATTTAATGACGTTTAAATTAAACGAATTTGGAAATTCACGTAGTAAAATGTTTCAAAAAGTGGCTAGCGTTATGAAAGCTAAATTTATAAAATATTTTGGTAGTTTACCTTTAGTTTTTACTTGTTCTGCCGCGCTTAATCCAACTTTAAATGTTGGAGGCGTAGAATATTTAATAAGGTCCGTACTAGAAAATTTGGGTTTAGAGGATGGGAATGACGAAAATACATATGAACCGGAATATATACCTAAAGAAGTTTTTAAATTTAAAGATAATTTTGAAAAATTATTTTCACTTTACGCTTCCAAATATGGTCAACAACAAAACCCAATTGTTGACTCAATGCGAGCCGGATCGTCGCGAACTTATAGCGACATAAATATAAGCCTTTATAATAGTATACGTGATGAGGCTACCAAGCGTCAACGATCATCGGCTCCATCAAGTGAATTGGGACAATATATGGTTATGAACTTTGTAAATAATATAAGTCCCGAACAATTTGAAAAGTTTGACATCTTGGCTTGGTGGAAAGAAAGGGAAGTTACATTTCCAATTTTGTCCGCTATGGCTCGTGACTTACTATCCGTCCAAGCTTCTACGGTGGCTTCCGAATCGGCCTTTTCTGTTAGTGGTCGAATTATATCCGAAAGAAGGTCAAGACTAACACCTGAAGCCGTGGAAACGTGTGTTTGTTTGAAAGATTATTTGGATGGTGTAGATAGGATACAAGATCAAGAAACGTTGGAAGGTCCAATATTACAAGACGTGGAAGACGGTATTATTAGAGAAGAAGTTGATCAAGGGATATCACCTCCTAATACCGAATTAGATGAAGGTGAATTTGAAGACCTTGACCCAGAATCCCTAGATGTACAAGAAATGTTAAACTACATATATGAAAATAATGAAGACGAGGAAGATGAAACTTAAGTATAACGGGTGATGGCCATGCCGAAGCTCGATATACTTAAGTTCACGAATACGTTTTCAGGTGATGGCCATGCCGAAGCTCGAAATGTATTCATATTTATTATTTTTAAGTTGTATTAATGTTTTTGTTTAAATAAAAGTTATGTGATGCTTTATTTACAAGATAAGTTATGTATTGTTTATATAGTTGTAGAGAGTATTTATTAATGAGTATTGTTTATAATTTTTAAATTGTTTAAATAATTATCTTTATTAATGCTCGAACAAAAATCAAAGTCAAAACCGATAAAAATCAAATCCAGAAAAAAATCTGAAACCGGTAAAAAACTAAACCGGAAAAAGAGAGAAAAAAATTCCAGAAAAACCCGAAAAAACGACCCGCTAATACCCGGTTCAAAACCGAAAAAACCCGATTTCGAACGTTAAAAACCGGAAAAAAACCGATTCCGAAAAAACCGGGTATACCCGGAACAGGGTATTCAAAAACCCGGGTTTTTTTACCCGGTTATTTAAAACCCGGGAACCGGGTTTTACCCGGTTTTTTGCACGTCTACTTTCAACTACTTATCTAAATGGGCCAATATAGGTCTTTTGTTCTACTAACTAAACTCTAGCTGTAGACAGAAATAATTTCGCCAAAAAACGTTATATATAACCCTAAACTTTGAGATCTATTTCAATAAAAGTTCTATACTTTGGGACATATAAGGATTTTAGCTTCTATATACAATACATATAACCAACTTTGTATTTCACACTACTAGTTGAAACGATGATATCAAACAAACTATGAAATACATCATTATTGGGGTATTCAAATTGAAAATATAATTTTGTTGGGGCATCATTTAATCAAACACGTAACCTACTAGAAACCACACACTTACGTTAAAGTGAAAGGATTTAAACATGACAAAATGAATGTAAATCACAACATAATTATTGATCAACTCGTATTAGTGTTTATGTGGACGTGCCTACTTGTACGAGTACGGATACAATTATATATAGTACATTTTTTTGTGTGGCAATTGGCTAATTCGATCAAGTAGAGGTAAGTTGCCAAATTTATGCTCATTGATTGGTTTTTGTACTTGCTCAGTTATAATGTCATCATGATTGGTGATGAGAATAAGAAAGAAATTTAATCATGTTGTTATTACTATCACTGATCATGAATATTGATAAATTTACTATACACGTGCATTGAACTTGTATTCTATTACTATATACACTTGTAAAGTTGTAATTTTGTATCTATTTATCAAAGTTTACGGTGAATATATTAACCCCTTTTATATATAGCAAAACAAAAGATATACATACACTGAATTACGAAAAATGAAGTGTTATTTGGAAGAGTTAAAGTAGTGTATTTTATTCTTGAAGCGATAAAATCTTTAATCGCTTACAGTAATATGTAATACCTATTATTATTTAGTTAAAAAATAAAATTAAAATGTTATTATTATCACTGATCATGAATATTGATAAATTTACTATACACACGCATTGAATTTGTATTGTATACACTTGTAAAGTTGTAATTCATATCTATGTATCAAAGTGCACGCTGAATATATTAACCCCCTTTTATAGCAACACAAAAGATATACATACACTACTTACACCGAATTATGGAAAATGAAGTGTTATTTGAAAGAGTCAAAGTAGTGTCCGTCTTTACCGTGGACTAAACCTGGGCGATTAAGAGCTTCTATCCTGCATTGGACTATTCTTAATCGAGTCTTTTATGTTGTATCATTTGTTCTGTATCTTCTGGATAGATATAATTGCTCGTGTATTGGTAATATTGACCTTCGGGTCCCCTTTGTAATTGTAATTTTTATGTTTTCTTAATAAAAGTTGTTGGCTTTTAAAAAAATGCGTATTAGAATATAAACTAAGGTTAGCCTAGTATGACTCAAAGTAGACTAATAACCCCAAAACAAAAAGCAACCAACCAAAAAACTAACATACATTGAAACAATAAGACTAATTGTAATGGTGATGAGTTTTTTCGTGTGCTGATGAGTATGACAAACATGTTGATAAAATGGAAAATAGTGTAGTGACATGGTAAGGTTGGGTATAGTTAATTTAATTTTTAATTTTCTTTTTAGTATAATTTTTTTATTTTTGAATTTGATTCATTAGTTACATTAAATTTATGTAATTATTATAACAAAATAAACATAGCGAAACACACTTAACTAAATTAAAAAAAACAACTACCTTTTATCCAAGAGTCTTAAAAATAGAAAATTTTCATTAATTATTAATATGTTCTAAAAATAGAAAATAACATTAAATTAAAACCCTAATTATCAGTGAGACGAAAATTTGAAGAAAGATGCCAAATGTGCCCATCTAGGTCTTCAATTTGCGTAGCTAATCATGCACATCCCTATCGTGTATTTCCCTGTCTATAGTTGCACGATCCTTGTTCGATTCCTAACAAAGTCAGATTTGTTATCTAGGTTTGAAAGCATCTCTTCTTCGAGCGATTTTATTGCGCAGCCATTATCCTACTGTATTATATTCAGTAATATTACACAAGCATATAAGATTCTTGACATTCTTTTGACTTTGTAAGATCGTCCAGCCACCCGTAAAATATGGAATCTACCTGAAGAATAACGAAGATACGCTAGACATTCTTTCAGAGTTGTGCCTTCCTTTATAGAATCAATTAATGGCGAACGGTTTAAAATATTTATGACATTGTTGGAACCTGCAACACCAAAAAACGCAAGCCATATTCACACATCATATGAAGCAAACAACTTAAAGTACGATCGTCAGATATTTTGAATGACCACTAATGATTTGACCTTTTTATGCAGTCGGACAATTCTTTCATTCTCGTGCATGCAATCGATGCTTCCAAGCATTCCCTTAAAACATTGTTTTTGTTCATGTGTTGCGTACAGTTGCCCAATATCTTGTGTCGTTGGTTTTCTTAAATACTCTCTTTTGCACAAATTAGTGACACACAAACAAAACTTTTCTAAACATCGGGCTAATGTTTTCTCACTCATTTGCAACTACTCACTTATCAGCCCTTGTATTGTACGCCAATTGGCGCATTGCGGATGTGCATTTTTGTAAGATGTTATAACCATGACGATTAATTGCGTCGTTTCTTTATTTATAAAATGAATAATGCTCAGGTAAAGGATCACTAGAGTAATCATAAATACCTTGTACGATACGTAGAAATAATTGGCTACGCACTCTAAAACATCTTTTAAACATATGTGCGGGAAACCTAGACTCCTCGACAAAGTAGCCATCCCATAGACGTTGTGCTGCACCTTTACAATCTCTATG
The DNA here is from genome assembly GCF_046630445.1 of Rutidosis leptorrhynchoides. Classification (NCBI taxonomy): domain Eukaryota; kingdom Viridiplantae; phylum Streptophyta; class Magnoliopsida; order Asterales; family Asteraceae; genus Rutidosis; species Rutidosis leptorrhynchoides. The sequence continues at coordinate 38,420,671 of NC_092341.1, read as the reverse complement.
AATATAGATTAGTTCTTGTGGGGGTTTTTCACTAGGACCTTCACCGGCTTCTCAATCTAGCTCCCCAGCATATGTTTGCAACAAATTAAGTAATGATTCGCCGTCCGACGAATCGTCACAAATAGCTAAAGAGCATCCATATTCATATTTTTGTGAAATATGTTAAAAAATGGAGAAAAAGATTGAATTCGGTGTGAAAATTGATTGAGTTGTGTTGTATTTGTAGTTGAAAAAAGTATAATTATTAGTTAAATTAATTGGCTACGTTTGTAATTTTTTTTTACAACGTTGAATAAATGAAAAAACGGCTAACTAGAAACTATCACGTGTCGAACACGCCATAAATCTCTCCGCGCCAGCTTGAAGCACGCCGCATTTGTTACCCCCTAACACGCCACACTATGGCGCGATGCAAAAAATGCGCAAGCATGTCGCGTTACAAGTGGTCTAAACAAAATAGAAACAAATAGTCTAGAAAACTCATAGCATTCCAAGTTTCTCCGCTGCGCGGGATGCTTTAGGACTCTTTTGTCCCGACTTGAGGAGCTTCCCTCTACTTATTCTTGCTGCACCACCTTGCCCGATATCGTCACATTCTATCCAATTGCAACCAGGATTTAGCTCAGTTAAGGTAGACCCAATTAAATCCTCGAGACCAGCACTCGGAGTTGCATTTGCATAGTCTCATCGTTATTCGGCTTCGTTTTAAAATAAATCACCACCACATTCCACCATTACATATCAACGTCACATTCACCATTACATTTCGCCTTTACATTTCAAACCATCACATATCAATGTCACATTTCACTATTACACTTTGCTGTTACATTTCATCATCACATATCAACATCATAATCCACATTCACAAATGAACGTCACATTCCACCATCATAAATCACCACCACATTCCACCATCACATATCAATGTCACATTCTACCGTCACAAATCATAAAAACATTCCACCGTCACATATCAATGACACATTCCATCGTTACATTGTTCCATAACTCTCACCGACACATATCCACCATTCCACCATTACATATTCCACCATTACATTTTGTCATCACATTCTACTATCAACGTCACATTCTACCGTTACATCTCACCGTCATATATCAAAAACACATTACATAGTTACATTTTTCATAACATTTCACCGTCACATATCAACGACACATTCCATCTTCGCATATCAAAGTTATTATACTTGGTTTGTTAAGCTCCAAGAACAATCTTGAAGCAAAACTCAACCACACATAAATCCATGCAAGAATAATAAAACTATTTTTAATTTGTAGTTGGGTAACATCTGTGTTGTATTTCTTCTTTTTTACATTATCATATATTTAATGAAGTTCATCATTAACCGTCTGTAATTTATACGACAAGTTATTGTAATTGTTAAGTAACTTATGTTAAATGTATTTTGAAGTTCGGTTAGTAAGATTCATCGTTGTAGTTAATTACTATATTCAATTAAATAAATTTTTAAAATATAGTAAATAAAAGCTTAAAGTAAAAATAAAATAGAAATAGAAATCAACCAGTAATATTAATAATAATTAATTTTCGACGGATCGTTAATAAAAAAATAAATAAATAAAAGGTGACAAAAATGTGTGATATGATGGTGTGTGCCACACTACTAATAAATAATATTACTAGGTGATTTTTTTTTTACTTTTTTTTTTCTTTTTGCTCTTTACCCTTTTGGGCGCTGGTGCGCCACAAAAAGTGGGAAAATATGCCCAGAAAGTTTTTAGGGACGAGATGTCGTCGGTAATTGTTTGGCGCAAAAATGTTCACTTTTTGGAGCCAATTTTTTTGCATAAAAAAATGATATTTTCTTTTGGGACGAGTCGTCCCTAAAAGTTTGGTGCGAAAATTTTCCCTTTTTGGAGCCAATTTTTGTGCCCGAAAAATAAAAAAAAAATGATATTTTCTTTAGGGACGACATGTCGTCCCCAATTGTCGTCCGTAAAAAAATGGTCAACCTTTTTAGAAAAAGCTGTCTTTGTTTTTGTCGTTTAGTTTACTTTTGGGGACGCCACGATGTCGTCCCTGTTGGGGTGCAAACCTATCCCACATAGGAGGGAGACAAAAACAAATGTATGTATATAAGTCTAAGGGGAAGTCCCTCTAATACCAATTGATTTTAGAATAAGGATGGACTCTTGGGCTTATATTGCAGGACATTGTGTTTGGGCTATGCGATCTTACAAATGGCATCAGAGCTAGGCTATAGCCCGATGTGGTGAACGATGCAGTGGTGGCGCACCCCTAAGCGCACGGTGCGACATGACACACCCCTCGGTTTGCCAACGATAATGGAGCTATGGTGCCTTATATCGAAAGTCTTCCTTCCCAAGGCGTGGAAGTGCGGCGTGTCCCGATGGTGAGAGAAAAGTGAAAGAAAGAGATCGGCGGTATAAGAGGCGTGTCCCGGTAGTGAAAGAAAAGAGACCGGTGATATAAGATGGCGGGAGTATCGTTGAAGGGGAGGCTCGGTGATGTGGTCTCGGTTTGAGGGGAGGATTGTTGGGGTGCAAACATATCCCACATAGGAGGGAGACAAAAATAAATGTATGTATATAAGTCTAAGGGGAAGTCCCTCTAATACCAATTGGTTTTAGAATAAGGATGGACTCTTGGGCTTATATTGCAGGACATTGTGTTTGGACTATACGATCCTTACAGTCCCTATTTTACGTTTTTCTTGTTGTGAACGCAAGAACAAACACCCCTAAATTAGATGTTCTATATGATAGATTCATTGGTTCATTAGGTTGAATTGATTCTATGCATCTGTACACCTTTAAAAATAATTGAAGTAAATCAAGTCTGATAAATATCTCGATCATGAAATAAACAGATACTGTATTATGTTTGGCCTCAAAGTTGGCTGGCAATGTTCATGCAGAGGTGGACCCATCACCCTCAACTTTGGCATTCTATATAAATCGATCAATCTGCCATATCGCGTGCACCATTCATCAAGATTAATAACTAGAGTGATCGATATACGTACTTAATTGTATTAGTTATTAATTCGATATGATGAATGGGAACTTATTGGCTCATCTCACTCTTGCCCTTGGCCTTCTTGGTATATTTTTTTATATATTTCCTTCATTCAATCTGTTCTTTTTTCGCATAAATAATACCTCCAACATTTTGTTTCTTGAATACTTGTAGGCAATTTTGTTTCATTTATGGTATTCATTTCTCCAATGTAAGTCCAATATTTACTCATCATTTATATATAGTAAATTTGTTTGGACTCAAGTTTTATGTTAACTTAGATAATTAAACTTTGAGCAACATTTCATTAAAATCAGACCAACATTCTATAAAGTGTACAAGAGGAAATCAACAGAAGGGTTTCAGTATGCACCATATGTGGTTAGCTTGTTCAGTGCAATGCTTTGGATATATTACGCATTGCTCAAGACCGATACAATGCTTATTATAACCATAAACTCCGTTGGATGCATCGTTCAAACCTTATACATTAGCTTCTTTCTCTTTTATGCTTCAAAGAAGACTAGAGTATGTATTGATAATCATTTTTAACTAAATCTTACACGAATTGTTATTAGAATCGAAGAGTACTTAATGTTCTTATGTACGTACACAGGTTGAGAGCGCGAAGTTAATAGTGTCGTTGATAGTTGTTGGGTTCGGAGTGATTGTTATCCTCACTCAATTTCTTGCGAGTGGACTTACTCGCAGCATAATTGTTGGATGGATTTGCCTTGTGTTCTCTATATGTGTTTTTCTAGCACCTTTGGGAGTTTTGGTAAGTATCTAAGCGCTCAAATAGAGAAAATCTCATATTTATTCATTCTAAACCCATAAATTGTATATTTCACTAAAATACAACTTTTCAATGCATAATTCAAAAGAATTCTAATGCATATTTGAGAATATATGTAATTTATGAGTTAATGAGGGGAAAATATGAAATTGAAATAAATACTCTATCCGAGTTTACATGTCAACATTTCCAATTATGTCCCAAAATACGTGTAAGTTCTCACTTTTTTGCCAATAAAAAATGACTTAAGTAGAAAAATAAGAAATATTATTGGTTAACAAATGGTCGTTTTTGTATCTAAATTTGTATGAATTATATCCTTTTTTTTTTAAGAACAACGGAAATTTTTATTAATCAAACACCAAACTACCCTTCAGCAAGGGGCTAAAAGGGCATAACAATGGGCTATACAACGGACATTATAGCCAAGTGTTCCAGTTTAAATCGCGTTTGGATCTAAAACGAAGCAAAGAAAAAGAAAAAAACTTAAACAAATTTTCACGAATTTGTCATTCAATAACGAACATTCCGGAACCTCGAAATCATTTAATGCAGCGCAGCAACACTCGAAAATTTGAGAAAATAAACGCTTTTATTTGCTTCTAGCTAATTGTTACACTTTCTACAGAGGCAAGTGATTAGAACAAAGAGTGTAGAGTTCATGCCAGTCCTATTATCAGTCGCACTCACCATCAATGCCGTTATCTGGTTCTTATATGGCCTTCTTAAGCGTGACATCAATATCGCGGTAATGAGAAAAAAATATACCAGTATCAATTTTTATCTTTCTGTCTTGTTATTTTTAATTTTTAACACAGATGAATTAATTATTACCAAGTTATTTTACTAATATGTCTTTGTGATTGATTTGCAGCTTCCAAACATACTTGGATTCATATTTGGTATAGTTCAACTAATCCTATACTTCGTATACAAGAATAAAAAGCCGATTATGGATAAGAAGATGGTCAATTTTGATGAGAAAAAATGTGAATTAGAGGTGCAAAAGATCACAGAACTAAAAGATCAGAAAGTCATTGATGTTGCAAATCTGAGTGCTTTAGTTTGTTCTGAAATTCTGCCGGTAGTTGCAACTTTAAATCAAAGCAAACATGAAAATGATTATGTGTCTATTGAAATTCCCGCGGCATATGGATGTCAACCTAATCATATCGTTGAAGTCGCGTCATGAAAACATATCGGTTTGAAGTTGATTTACATAGCAACAAATTTAAATCAACTGTTAAACCAGTTCTATCTTGTGTGAGCTTATTGCTTATTATACCTAGCTTCTTCATGACTTCATGGATATGTAGTTTGTTATTACATTCTCATTTGCAATATATATTCCGACAGCATATGGATGTCAACCTAATCATATTGTTGCATTCAAAATACTCCAATAATTATGCTTCTTCAATGATGGATTGTACTTAGTAGCGAGGCGAATCTGTGATGAATATTAAAAGAGGTCCCAATAGCATATCATTGAATGTTTAATTAATTGGATATCCACCCGATCCAATCCATTAATTTGGATGGGGATAATCTAAATTATTAATAACATTTTAATAGTTTATAGTGTACATTGATGGACTGAATATCGATGAAAATTTATCATTCACGGATACATCCAAACTTTATGCATATACATTTACATATCCTTACACATATACACTATAAACTATTAAAATATTATTATTTTACTCAACGATATCTTTATACATATACATTAATTAATCAACTATAATAATAATCAAAAGTAACTCATTATGTGCGACTAATAATTAATTTTAAAAATTTAGCTAATACATATATATTTACTTACAATTGTAATATATATTGCTCGATTGACGACAACGATTAGACGTTCTTGTGTATAGGTTTTATTAAATTACATTATAACTATATTTGTTAGAATGCGTTAATTAGTTCATTTCATAACAAGAATATCTTGAAAAAATTTAACACCCATCGGATATCCGTTAATCCGCTTAATCTAATAGATATTAATATGGATGGAAGATTTATATTTAAATGGATATGGATTTTAAAAAATTGTATGGATGTAGGTATGGATATGAGATCACCCGATCCATATCAAATCCATTGTCATCCTAGCTCCCATGCAAATTCTCTATGAAAGTTAATTATATTTTAATGAAACTTTAGTGGTTGTTTATGTCTAAAAAACACAAATTTTAAAAATATATGAAGTTCTTTCAATTAATTTAGTAGTGTCTTGTACAATTTGAACTATACTTTGTGAAAAATAAATTCAAACTAGTGGTGTGACATGACACTAACGATTATAAAGTAAATTCACCACTGATTGTATGAAATGCCCCGTTCATATTAATTATAAACGTTTCATATTAATTGGTTTCTTTGCGAGGTTTTGACCTCTATATGAGACGTTTTTCAAATCTTGCATTCGTTTTTAAAAACAACCATAACCTTTATTATTGAATAAAGGTCTTAATGACATAATTTAGATTGTCTATCAAACACAATCTCCTCAAATAAATAAGTTTTTACACAATCCATTACAATATGATCAAATATATTACAACAAATACTCCGAATGCAAGTTTAAACAATATAAACAATTATGCCGACTCCAAATCTTGACCTTGGGTTGGCATACGACAGCGGAAGCGTTTTTAATATTCACCTGAGAATAAACATGCTTAAAACGTCAACAAAAAAATGTTGGTGAGTCATAGGTTTAATTTCTATATAATAATCATAACATTTAATAAGCCACAAGATTTCATTTAATCAAATGCGCAGGATCATTACAACTGCAAAAATCATTCATACGATGAGTCGCCTGGTAACCGACCTTAACATAGAGCGCTTAAGATATATGGCATCATACATTCCACTATTCAAATGTATGACAAGAACCCTTCGAAGTACTAAAGCATTTCCACTATTCGAAAATGGGGGTGGTTGGTGCCCGTAGATCTACCTTTAGGATTCGCGTCAATTAGTGTTTTTCACTAATTCTTAGGTTACCAAGCATAATAATAATAAGTACAGATATCCGGTATAACAAAACAGTCGTAGAATGTAGTTTCATGAACTTGTGCTTATTTTGTAAAACATTTATAAATTTGCATGTATTCTCATCCCAAAATAATTTAGATAGTAAAAATGGGACTATAACTCACTTTCACAGATTACTAATTCGTCGAGAATTAGACTTGGCCACGGGTTGATTTATGAACCTATAACAATATATACATATATTAAAATATGATCGAAATATATTCACAATATTTTCTTTATTACGTGTTGATGATTTTAGTTGTCCAGTTAGCAGTCCAATGTTAGTAGTCCATAATTTGTCGTACATGAATAACTTAATATATATCTTGAATCAATCCACGACCCAGTGTATACATATCTCAGTATTGATCACAACTCAAAATATATATATATTTTGGAATCAACCTCAACCCTGTATAGCTAACTCCAACATTTGCATATAGAGTGTCTATGGTTGTTCCGCAATATATATATATATATAGATGGGTCGACATGATAGGTCGAAACATTGTATACGTGTCTATGGTATCTCAAGATTACATAATATACAATATAAGTTAAGTAAGTTATGGTTGGAATAGATTTCTTACAAATTTTCAAGTAGCTAAAATGAGTAGTTTTTACCAATTTTGTTTTACCCGTCACTTCTTCGTTTCAAATCCATTTTAAGTGATTTAAGGGGCTACGGTTTCATATTGAACTTAACTTTATGAAACTAAACAGAAAAAGTATAGGTTTATAGTCAGAAATATAAGTTACAATTCGTTTTTAAAGAGGTAGTCATTTTTGTCGAAAGAACGACATCTTGATGATTATTTTGAAAAACATACTTTCACTTTGAGTTTAACCATGATTTTTGGATATAGTTTCATATTCATAAGAAAATCATTTTCCCAGAAGTATAGCTTTTAAATCAAAGATTTTCATAGTTTTTAATTATCCAAACCAAAACAGCCCCCGGTTGTACTACGACGGCGTATATCCGGTTTTACGGTGTTCTTCGTGTTTACAGGTTTTAAATAATTAAGTTAGCATATCATATAGATATAGAACATGTGTTTAATTGATTTTAAAATTTAAGTTAGAAGGATTAACTTTGTTTGCGAACAAGTTTAGAATTAACTTAACTATGTTCTAGTGATTACAAGTTTAGCTCTTCGAATAAGATAGTTTTATATGGATGAATCGAATGATGTTATGAACTTCATTACTACCTCAAGTTTTCTGGATAAACCTACTGGAAATGAGAAAAATAGATCTAGCTTCAAAGGATCCTTGGATGGCTTGAAAGTTCTTGAAGTAGAATCTTGACACGAAAACAAGTTCAAGTAAGATTTCCACTTGAAATAAGATTGTTATAGCTATAGAAATTGAATCAAAGTTTGAATATGAATATTACCTTAAATAAGAAAGATAACCTAATGTAAATAACAAAGGTTTCTTGATCTTAGATGATGAGTTGGAATGGATTAGAAAGCTTGGAAGTAGTCATGAAGACTTGATATGATTCTTGAAGTGTTCTTGAAAGATGGTTGTTTTTATGATGATTAAAGCTTGTAATTGAAGCTAAAAGATGGTGAAAATGCTTGGAGATGATCAAGTATGATGTTAGAAGTATTTTGAGAGAGAAATTGGAGTGTAAGTATGAGAAAATGGAGTGAAGAAATGGTGTGCATTCATGAATACGTTTTTTACATTTTATAAAGAAAAAAAATACTTAAGTTTGTTTTCTTGCTAAATAATTCATGCAAGTTGACAAATGATGGTTCCCACATGATCCTTAATCATTTAAGGCTGCTAAGGAGTAGATTTTTATTAGTATATAGATGAATAGTAAATACATCTAGAAGCTGCGTATTATACGAGTACAATACCATACATGTACGAGTAGAATTTTTGATGAAAATGAATGAGAATGTAATTGTAAGCATTTTTGTTAACTAGAAGTACTTTGATATGTGTCTTGAAGTCTTTCAAAAGTGTATAAATACATCATAATACATTACATGTATATATATTTAACTGAGTCGTTAAGTCATCGTTAGTCGTTACATGTAAGTGTTGTTTCGAAACCTTTAGGTTAACGATCTTGTTAAATATAATTGACCCATTGTTATTACACTTAAATGAGATGTTAAATTGTTATGTTAACATGTTAACATGGTGTATTATCATATCTAATATCATATATATATGTGTGTGAAATACTATTACAACGATAATCGTTACATATATGTATATTGTTTCGAAGTCTTTAAGTTAGTAGTCTCATCTTATATACATAACTCATTGTTATTATACTTAATGAGATACTTAAATATCATTTAATCAAATCATAAATATATATATCCAAATTTATATTCCTTTAATTAATTATTACGATATATGACGTTCGTGAATCGTCAGACAGACTGGGTGTCCAAACGTTTGTATAAAATTCATTCCAAATAACCAATTCTTAATGAGTTTGATTGCTTAACATGTTGGAAACATTTAATTATGTAAATATTAATCTTATAAATATTAGCGAAAAAATCCGGGTCGTTACATTATACACCCGTTAAATTAAATTTCGTCCCGAAATTTGGAATAGTACCTAGTTAACGTGCGATATCGGTAAACAGATGTGGATACTTCTGCTTCATTTGGTCTTCTCGTTCCCAAGTGAATTCAGGTCCTCTACGAGCATTCCACCGAACCTTAACGATTGGTATCTTACTTTGTTTGAGTCGTTTGACCTCACGATCCATAATTTCGACGGGTTCTTCGACGAAATTTAGTTTCTCGTCAATTTTTGTGACGACCCGAAAATTTCCGACCAAATTTAAACTTAACCTTTATATGTTTCTGACACGATAAGCAGAATTTGTAATGTTGAATCTCAAAAAGTTTGGAACTACATTCATGTAATCAATTACCCTTTGACCGTATTCGACGATTCACGAACAATTATGTGTATATAGATATGTATATATAATATATAATATTAACTGAAAGCATTAACAAAGTATTAGATATATGATACTTTACATAAACATATTTGTTTCGATATATTTATCGACAGAATTAAGAGATAATATCAAATGATTGAATTATCAGATACATTATGATATGATTACGGGCCTATGTTATGAGGTCCACTGTGATTTAAGAAATCTATTTTTTTGACAACTCATTACTTAACTAGTATGATAAAGATAACGATATTTATATTTTATTTTATTAAATATATATATATATATAACGATTTAAATTAATATTATATATATTTTTATACGCGTATTATACGTACATAGTTTTATACTTTTAATATACTTTACTTTTACTTACTTTTACTTTAATAATTCATACTTTAATAATTCATTTTAATAATTCAAAAATCTATTATAAATAGAATTCAATAGGTTTCATTATTTCATAGAAACTTGAAAATATATTTCTCTAAACTCTCTCAATCGATTTACATATATATATATATATTTGCTCTGTATTATTTCAAGATATTATTAGTATACATAAAATATTATGACGGAGTGATGTCCGAGTGATTTCAAAATAGTTTTTTGAATGAGTCGAAGCTAAGGAAATTATGGGTTATAGCTATGGAGGTGATGGGTATGGTTCATGGATATGCTCGTGAGGTCAATCTAGTGTTTATCATCTCCGTTACGTCTACGTACTTTCCTGCAATATTGAATCTCAATATTGATACGTGAGCACTCATAACTTAACTTTTATATATCAATAGTGTATCCCTGACTAGTGCTCGAGTATATAGGATTATGCATGCTTGTACATTCGATATTGTCCTTAGATAGGTTTGTTGAATCCTGAATTAGATACATATGCTACTGAGATAGAGTATATGATATGCATGTCATTGGAAAGCTAGCGAAAAATTAAGAACTTTTCATTTAGATATCAAATGGTTTCGATGAACGGATTAGAAGTTATAGTCAACTGAATTTTAGTATTATTGTTAAAATGATTATTATTACTATCGTCGTTATTATTTTAATAGAAATATCATTGTTATTATAAAATATCATTATTACTATTATGTTAGTATTATCATTTTATCATAATACCATTTTTAGTAAATATAAATATTGTTATAGAATAATAATAATTATTATTACAAAATGATACAACTTTTACTTATTATTATTATGATCAATATTATTTTATCAAATAAATAGGGGATACAAAGATATTTTTCACCACGCGTAATATAATTACATTAATAATACTTACCACTATAGTTTTACGATATTAAGTGAACTTTATAAATTTTACTACTTAAGATATATAAAAGTATATATTATATATAAACGTTAATATAAATTTTTATTAATAAATGACTTTTATTATTATAAAATCTAATAAATATATTTAAATATATAAAACGACTATAGTTAAGTTATATAATAAACACGTATAAATTTTAGAAGTCATTTTGGGTCAAGTTGACTTTTGTTGACTTTTGCATATTAGTCTCGAGCATTAGGATTGTGGTACACTATGACTTGACCAAAAATTGTTAGACAAATATTGACCAACATATAAATATATATAATTAATATAGGTTCGTGAATCCGAGGCCAACCTTGCACTTGTTAAATGACGTTATATGTATTTTTACTACGAAATACAGTATGGTGAGTTTTCATAGTTCCCTTTTTAAATGCTTTTGCATTATATATTTTTGGGCTGAGAATACATGCATATTTTATAACTGTTTTACGAAATAGGCACAAGTACTAAAACTAATTCTACGTGGGTTTAAACCAGAAATATCCCCTTAGCTTGGTAACTATAACTACTGGTGTATGACTGGTAGGCGCGAATCCTAAAGATAGATCTATTGGGCCTGACAAACCCCATCCTGACTATGGGATGCTTTAGTACTTCGAGGTTTATATAACACACCTGATTCGGTGTACTTTCAGAGGGTAAAACATGAACGTTAAGGTTTGTTACCGAGTGCCTACAACTTATAGAATACTTTTATACACTTGCGAGTGTACATATATTTATAAACGAAAATCTTGTGGTCTATTAATATATTGAAATGATTGTTATGATAAACCTATGAAGTCACCAACCTTTTGGTTGATACTTTAAAGCATGTTTATTCTCAGGTATTAAAGAAATCTTCCGCTGTGCATTAGCTCATTTTAAGGATATTACTTGGAGTCATTCATGGCATATTTTGAAAGACGTTGCATTCGAGTCATTGAGTTCATCAAGATTATTATTATTATGTCAATTATAGTTGGATGTATTATCAAATAGTGTGCATGCCGTCAACTTTCGTTGTAAAGAAAGTTTGTCTTTTAAAAACGAATGCAATGTTTGTAAAATGTATCATATAGAGGTCAAATACCTCGCGATGTAATCAACTATTGTGAATCGTTTATAATATATATGAACGGGTCCTTTCAGTTGGTATCAGAGCGGTGGTCTTAGCGAACCAGGTCTTGCATTAGTGTGTCTAACTGATAGTTGTTAAGATGCATTAGTGAGTCTGGACTTCGACCGTGTCTGCATGTCAAAAGTTTTGCTTATCATTTTTAGTCGAAAATCATCTACTTACCATCCTTAGGAAATTACCTGCTTATCATTCTTAAGTCTAGATGCGTTTTCCTACATTTATTGCATAATAGTGTATAGACGAATTCTTATCTTAGCATATCTGTTACTGTGAACTTTGACTGACATCTTTAAAAGATTCCTCCGTAATTTATGGGATTTTGGTATTATATATACATATGTAAATTATATATTGAAGAATACCAAATCTAAATTCTACAATCTATTTCATACCAAAAAATTCTTTCCCTGATCATACAAGATGGATCCCTCAACCAGTTCGAGTTCCTCGGATTTCGACAGCTATGCCGATATGAATTTCCACATGAGCTCCGAAAGCAGCGTGACCGGAATGGATCAACCAATTAGCCATCATCTATTCTGGATGAATTGGGGATGGGTTCGTAATCTACTTAACCATTGGAGACAAGAAGAAGGTGATCCCTTTCATCCACCACATTGCCCTCTTGGCAATGAACCTAAAGCACTTACCGGCGAACCTGTCCGAAACACCATTTTCTCTCTCATTTCCAGAGTATCTCGTCATGATTATATACTACACCAAATTCTAGATCTTATTTATCCGCTCGTCCGAACCGACAATCACCCCGGTGTAATAGAAGAAGTCAACGAGCTTCACGCTCGGGTAGTGGCTTTGGAGAATATGGTGCAAAGGTTACAAACACCAGCAGTAGCACCAGCAGCATAACCAGTACCACCATCAACAACATCAACAGTACCATTACCACCACCAACAACAACCGCATCGCAAACCTCAACTTCACAATCTGTCCCACGAGCATCGACGTCATACGCCATGTAGATACCAAGGAATACCACAACGATGAAGTATTGATTCATAACTTCATTGGGGAAACATTCTACGGCGATTATGTAATTTCTAAAGTTTAGAAATTATCTATCCTAGCCTTAACCATAAATCAAATGAGTTTAATTTAATATTAACTCATTAAATCAATATTACATCTGAAGAAATATACACATATATATTTCCATAAAGACTGTAATAAAATTCTTTTGTACAAAAAATTAATTGTGAAATTTTTTTTAACGGGTAGGTAATACCCGAGAGATATATAAATTCACAATTAATATGTTACATTCTTCGAATCTGATTCAGCAAATCATCCATTATACTCCCTACTTTCACAATAATATACATTCTTTTATAGAAATCAAAACAACCATACTCATTCAAAATCTAATTACATATTCTGATTTTGAAATCTCAGAATTCGATTCAAGATATAACCGAAATCATCACTCTTAGATTCCTACATCTTTCAAAACTATACTTTGACTTCAAAACTGTTCTAGAACCTCATTTCTATTCATGGAACTCACAAAAATATTTGTATCATTCAAAATCTTAGAACATCATATGTATATTAACAATTACAATATGTGTTCAAACACTTCGAAATTCCTAAAGACATGCGAGATGATGATCCAACCACATATTACCCACTGTCATGCATCTGAAAAGCTCTCGAAACCAAAGTTATAGTTTAACACGTATCCGTGTCAGATCCTTTGATATTTATTAAATATAATTTTTCAATCTCTTTCCAAAATAGACAGTTTTGTCACAGCTCCAGCAAATCACCTTCATTAGTTTATACGAATAAACCTTATTATAACAATTACCCCTTCATCATTATTGCCGGGGAACCTTTCATATCTCGCCACATTAGCAGTAAACTTATCAACAACTTCATTAACCTTCGACTTAAGCCTCCGAAAAGCCACTATACTTATTCATTAAAACCCCATCATGTACTCACCTACATCCTGTAACAATAATTGTCACACTAACTACTGGGAATTAGCAACCAGTATTTTGAATTTCGCGACAATTTTACGTCAAAAGTAATACATATAACGTCTATCTCCTAGACTTACATACTTCGAATGTGAATTTTCTGAAAAACATCCCAAACTATGAACTAGTTCTCCGAAATTGGAAAAATGCTGATGAAGCAGCAAAAACTGTAAACGACTTTAACAGTCAAAAGTTTGATGATAAAGAATAGTATGGTGGTAAAGCTGAGAAAAAGAGAAGGTTTGAGACTGGAAAACGGATTGAGCAGACCATGAAGGAGGCTGTGGACAAATCACAAAGACTAAACCTGCCTTCAAAGGATCCAAATGATTCAGTGTCTACTGAAATCGTTAGCAAACACCTTACTTCTTATTCTAAACCTTCACAGACAAATCTTCTTCATCATCCATATTATCGTATCTTTTATTATAATATCTTCGATATTCCTGAAGATATTTTCACAACTATTCTTATCCGATATCTTTTATCTCTTCGCAATATCTGCGTTACAACATAAAAAGAAACTGTGTTAGTTTCTAAATTTAAAAAAAAAATTGAATTTAAAATAGGAATGTCTTTGAAGTAGTGTTGGGAACTGAAGCATGAGTTAGTATAATATAATGACACTTGATCAACGTGATTATATTACAGTAAGTCATGCTGAGTTTCTAATGGAACGTGATGATTCACAGAACATACCGTCATCATGTACTGTTTACAGGACTCTTACATTCTACCCAATTTTCAAACATATTAAGAACATATCATCTTGATAGCTCTATACTTTCGGATATTCTGGTAATTTGCCAAATCAAGATCGTGCCATTACGATTTTCTTCTTGGAACATTAACTATGTTCATCCAAAAATTCATATCTACGAATTCTGGACTATTATCCGCTTGACTTTAGATCGGGAAGAGAAAACGAAAGCATGAAGCTCCGAAATATAATGGAGAATATAAAGCCCGATAACAACCCCGAAATTACAAACCGTGTATATAAATGCGTATAGCAATATAAAGACACGGGAGAATGAAAAACACAATAACCCCAAGGTAATGGTAGAAGAAAATAACTTCCTCCGGTGGTAGATGAAAAAGAAGAATGACAGATATGAAAGTTAAAAGTATATCAAGAATCAATACTGGATGAAGCATATTAACGAATGCTTTAAAGTATGAATTGGGGAGAAAGACTAGAAGGTGTGAGCTGTGGAAATAAAGAAACGAAGGGGGTGGAATTATAGTAAAATATCAGACAGAGAAATCGAGACAGATTATCGCATTTAATCAAAGAAGATCCTGATTTCCTTAATCGCCGAAGAACCAAATCTTATTGCAAAGATTTTCTTTAAATC